>NW_026866777.1:0-36901 GCF_026571515.1 Ruditapes philippinarum
ATGTTCGCCCGAAAAAATCAGAACACCTACTTGCATTTTATTCCATTTTAACATTGTCACATATTCCTTTAACTGTTAACGCAGTACACATTATATTATTGACGATCGTTGTCAATTTTTTGCTTCATCTTTAAAATCAACAACAAAATATGCGAAAAAACATCAAAACTGTTCCAAGTTTTATTCCATTTACAAAAAATTTCGACAGATTTCGATTTGACTCCCAGCTTTGTAACATTCGAATGTGCCGCGCTTTAAACATGGGAACCAGCTTGGATAAACTCGTAAATTCTGTTTACGATGTTTTCGGTGGCAAATTAAAACGGAATATTTTGTCTGTTCTTCAAGAAAGTCAACAAAAATAAATAAATAAAATAACGTCATTACATACACAAGCAAAAAATTAAGATTCAAAACCACATTAAAAATGTCAAATGCTAAATTTTGCGTGACTTGGTGAGGTATATTTTTCATATGGCTTAATAAGGCCAATTCTGTCATGTATGACACATTTGATGTAATTCCTACTCAAGATAGGGTGCACGGTATTCCAAATATTAAATATTGAGGATCATGTTCTTATGATCCTTGAAATTTAAGTCCAAGGGGTTATATTATTTAATAAGACAAAAACAAGAGTGAAAATGAATTATTTTTATTAATTAACAAAGACAAATGTCGCAGCATTACTCATTTCCTAATTTTATGTCTGTGTTCATTTCTTTTCACTACAGTACAACACAAAGGTCTGAAGTCTTGAACGCTACTTAAAATTCACCTGAATAGAAAATTTGAAGAATTAAGTTATATACAGATTTCTGTTGCTAAATTTCTTATGCAGAAAGAATGCTATGTAATATAATTAACAAGAACAACAAGGAAATGCGGCGTTTAAATGAACGCAATGCCAAATGTGTTGAACGCCACTAAATAGTCCCTTTGATTCAAATATATATATGCTGTTTATCAAAAAAGAAAACATTAAATCTACCTTCATCAGATACATGTAGATCTGATGTTTGGAAAGCCACTTTATATTCTAGTTTTTGGCAATTTGACTTATTTCTCAATATCAGAAATAAAGGTTTACATATCTACTTCAAAGTAAACTAGACATTACTTTTTAAAATAAATATGTGTACTAAAACAACAAGACCAAGGTCTGATGTGTTGAGATTCACTAAATATGTTCTTTCAACAAAGAAAATGACTATCTACTGACTTAGTGACTTTCTAGAGCATATAAATCAAATATTTGAAACGGACTTCGTAAACGGACTTCGTAATACGGAATAATTTGGGAACTTTCTCAAAACATAAATGCGAGGAAAATAAAATAATAAGTACGCTAAAACTTTATTACAGCGGTTATTGTATATGTATATGCTTTTTATAATATTTCTTTCAAAATATTAAACAAGAAGGCCATGATGGCCCTAGATCGCTCACCTGACCCATCCAACTCATCCGAACAATTACCTAGACAAGAATTCTGACCAAGTTTCATGACAGGTGAGTCAAAAATGTAACCACTAGAGTGTTAACAAGGGTTATCCATATTTGAGCAGTGTGACCTAGTTTTTTACCCAGGTGACCCATATTCGATCTTGACCTAGAAATCATCAAAACAAACTTTCAAACCAATTTTCAGGATACTTGGATCAAAACAGTAGCCACTACAGTGTTAACAAGATTTTTCTATTTTTAGCTCAGGTGACCTAGTTTTTCATCCGATATGACCCATGTTCGAACTCATCTGAGCAATTACCTAGGCAAGTATCCTGACCAAGTTTGATGATAATTGAGTCAAAAATGTGACCACTAGAGTGTTGACAAGGTTTTTTCATATTTTGGCGGTGTGACCTAGTTTTTCATCTGAGATGACCCATGTTCTAAAAAAACCTAGAAATCATCAAAACAAACTTTCAGACCAATTTACAAACAAAAGCCACTAAATTGTTTATAAGATTTTTCTATTTTTAGCCCCTGTGACCTAGTTTTTCATCCGAGATGACCTATGTTCGAAATTATCCGAGCAATGACCTAGACAAGCATCCTGATCAAGTTTGTCAAAAATGTGACCACTAGAATGTTAACAAGGTTTTTCCATATTTGGGCAGTGTGACCTAGTTTTTGACCCAAGGTGACCCATATTCAAACTTGACATAGAAATCATCAAAACAAACTTTCAGACCAATTTAAAGGATATTTGGATCAAAACAGTAGCCACTAGAGTGTTAACAAGATTTTTCTATTTTTAGCTCCTGTGACCTAGTTTTTCATTCGAGATGACCTATATTTGAACTCATTTGAGCTATCACCTAGACAAGCATCTTGACCAAGTTTGATGATGCTTGAGTCAAAAATGTGACCACTAGAGTGTTAAAAAGGTTTTTCTTTTTTTAGCTCCTGTGATCTAGTTTTTCATCCGGGATGACTCATGTTTGAACTCGAGGCAAAAATGTGACCGCTAGTGTTAACAAGGTTTTTTCTATTTTTAGCTCCTGTGACCTAGTTTTTCGTCCGAGATGACCCATGTTCGAATTCATTCGAGCTATCAACTAGATAAGCATCCTGACAAAGTTTGATGATGATCGAGGCAAAAATGTGACCGCTAGAGTGTTAACGAACATGTGTGGACGGATTGACATTCAACATTCCTAAAAGCTCACCCTGAGCAAGCTCAGGTGAGCTAAAAAAAAAAGAAGAGAAAATAATCATAATTTATATAAAGATAAAAAAATACAAGTTTCCTAATTCATGTATTCTTTGTTGTAGTGCTAATTTTTCAACCAATGACAAACATACCATTAAGTTGTGAGTGTTGTGAAAGCAAGAATGTCATTACTGCTGTCCCTGCTGACGCCAACTTCACCGAGTAGTTTTGAATTATTTTTTTAAGGGGCGGGGGGAAGGATCTTTCGTTGAGAGCCTGATTTTCTCTTATTTGATTTACAAGGGATTGCGATGAGTCGGTCGATTACGTTGACCTGCTGCAATATTTGAAACACCCGGCACTCGTCGTATGTATATTTATATAACTATCACTATGACTAAAGTATTTATACAATGTAGTAACGCTTCAGTGTGCTATTGCACGAAATAATCGAGCGTTAGAATTATACAATAACAGTACATATGTTATACCGACAAACATTAAACCCTAGGTCCTAAAGTTGCCGATTTTTTTCAGTTATAACTTTGCTTGGGAAAACCTGTCTATTACTATTATACATTTGCATGTTTGCATTGTATTTAGATTTTCAGAATGAACGCTACTACGCGAAGGCTACTTTTAGAATCACTTCCTGATTTAGTTCCATCCCCGCCAGATGTTTCAGAATATATCAGCCGTGCAAGGTCATTTTCGTTGCTGTAATGATGCCACTCTAGACTCTGCACTAGATATTCGCAACCTTTTATTTTCAAATGATTCGAATATATATTCCGAAAGAATTGTTTCAAAATTATCTAAGAAAATGTGCACAATTTCTATAAAATAACTGGTAAAACATCAGATATATTAATATCAACATTACATTAACTTAGAATTACAGTTGTCAGTAAATATAGTTTGTGATATGGATATGATGTTACCCATTCCTGAATTGTAACACTTTCCACCATATTCAATGTGAGCACCGCATATGTACATACTGAAATTCGCACATTTATACATCATTTTACACAACATTTGCAAATAACATCACTTGACCAACCATAGATCAGTGGCTTAATAAACGTGGCGGCTGGGAAAAACTGTATCCTGCAGTTGGTGCAAAAGATGGAACATCACACAAATTAGTGCGACCAATGGATAAGCCACAAGAACAATTTTATTCTAGATACTGTAATTTCCAAGCTATCAACACACATTCAGATGGCGCCGTTTGTAGTATTCTAACGCTCGAGATATCGTGCAATTCCCACTGAAACGTTACTACATATTATACAAATGAACTTGGCGTCAATAGTGACAGTAGTGATGTCCTTCTTTCACACTATGTACCAACACTTACTAGTTTATCTTGAAAAAAATCGCTTCTTTGTCATTAGTTAAAAAAATAACACTACAATAGAGTATATGAATGAAGTAACTTGTATTGTTGTTGTTTTTTTGTTCGTTTGTTGTTTGTTTTTATTTGGTCTTTCTATAAATTATGTTTATACATGTATTGTCTCCATCTTTAATGTTAATGGTTAATAGAAATACATTAACTAGCATATGTATGTAAGAAAACCCGCTGTATTACAGTTTTAGCAGATTGATATTTTTATTTATGTTTTGAAAAAAAATCCCAAAATTACGTATTACGAAATCCGTTTAAGATAGAAAGGTCTACTATGCGTCATAATGAAGAAGTGGTACCCTGCATACAAGGAGATTTCTGCGTGTAAAGGTTTATGTGAAGGAATTCATAATTCTCAAGCAGAATCGTCAGAATGGGTACCTTCGCCATTCTTCGTGTGCAATAATAATTCTTTCCAAATACAATATGCATTGTTCTCCAACTTGGTCAAGTCAACCAACAGGGAATGGCAACTGCACATGGAGACGCTGAAATTGAATCAAAAGAAATTGGAATTATAAATATTTTAACTTAAACGGCATTCAGTCAAAAATTCTACATATCAAAATTAATTTTATTCACAGGAAAAGAAAAAGATAACAATTACAATTGTAACATTACGAAAATAAAGGGAATTATAACAGAACTTTTAGGCAAAGAAAACAAATACACATACAGGTCAAAAATTGCAAAAGAATAATACCGTTCTCTACCTTTTCAACAACTTGTCCAACAATTCAACAAAAAATCAAATTTAACGAGAAACCAACATGATTTCCCATGACGAAATTTTAACCTTAAATGAAAGCAATCATACTGATATGAGGCAATTTCTGGAAAATATTCTTCCAGAGCCTAGTGGAGAAATGCGTGATATGTTGCTTTCACAGAAACAAAGTTTTGCAAGAAAATATAAGGGTAGAAGATGGGATAAGAAATCATTGAGTCTATGTAACTATCAGAAACTTAAAGATAGCAAGATGCTCATATTGTCGTCTGGGGTTAATCTGGGCCTTTACAAAAGTTTAGTAAATCAGGACTCTGGGTTTTTAAATGACGTCTTTCTCTGGATGAAAGAAGCTAACACATATTAAAAAAAACAGAATCATACGCATGGGGGATATGTATTGATGAAATAACCATTCAGGATGATCTATGCATGTTAAATCCAATGGTGAAGTCCGATTAGTCGGATTCATAGACATGGGCAAAGAACAAGATATAATCAAATTGTTATCAACTGGAAAGACAGAAAAAAATCTCTTGCTTGTCATGTGCAACTCCTCGTCCTTGGACTTAACGGATTAAGCTTGCTTTCCAGATTGTCAAACAAAAGCCTCTAACTTGCATTTTGTATTTTAACAAGCCGTTAAAAATCTTAGCATGCACGATTTCAAAGTAGTTTTTCTCTCAATGGATGGTGTACAAGTGAACAGAGACTTTATGCAAAGGTTTTTCTCTGATTCCAAACCAACTTTGGAAACCCTTTCAACCACAAAGGCCAAATGAACCAGAAATTATTAGACGGCGCTTGCACGCGCCGTCTAGTAGATATGCATTTGTCGGTATAGCAATGGGGAAAATTTTAGACTTGCCTTGATTAAACAAAATCACATTGTTTTCAAATTTTCCAATAAAAAAGCTTTTCTGATGTACAGCATGTCACAGAGCTTTAAGGGATTAAAATAAACGTTTAGCTGAAGTAATATTGTCATGTTTGAATATCGTATTCTTTTTATAATTATCAAATTTTATCTACCTAATAAATAATGTGCAAATGAGCCAGTCTAGAGTCGATCGTTCTAAAACTTAACCGTTGAGAGAGATAACGACTGAAGCAGTGTCACTCACTTCATTTGCTCCGCCTCTGTTGAAGTTCGTCTCCGCCTTAAATTGTTGCCAAATTCAATATGCTGGCATTAAGTCTTCGTTGACGGGGATGGGGCGAGGGAAACCAGGACAGTTATGAACAATATAACTTGACGAATTATTTAATTACAAGTGACAAAGCCTAAACTACGCCCACTATCAGAGAGGTGGTTCTCCCCCAACCCTTAGATCAACACAGACCCGTCTTTAGTCTAATGACGGGCAGGGAACAAGAGGTATCACTAAAAAACGCAACGGAGATTATTTTGGCGCTACGGACGCAGTGGAAATATTTTTTTGCAAAACTGGCATGACGTGTGTGACATGTAATTCATTAAAATTATTAGCATTTAAGTTATAAAACAGATTAACTGAGTGAAAAAAGTACGTTTATTTAAAAACGTATCACAAATAAGTAAACAATACGTAACAAAGAATTGATTATATATATCAATTTATTCATAACTATTATTTGATATCACAGACATATTTTCGCTATTCGTCAAAAAACAGACAGTTCGTCCTCAAAATCATTCCAACATTATGCAATTCGCACCAATATTCAAATGGACATATTCTCGGCACATATTGTCTTGAATTTATTTAAGTTTACTAATCATTTCAATTTCACTTGTTATCCGATTCATTTTGCTTCGACCAGACGTTTCAATCTTTGTCGCGACAGACAAACATTTCAGTATTTCAGACACATACCGAGAACATGGGGAAAAAATTAATTAGTGCTTTGGATATTCACCTGTAATAGAGAACGATTTTCAATTTTGATTTTGTACATTAGACTGTTCACATCATTTGGCGACGTCTTTGATGTGCAGCATCAACATTTAACTTGTATTTATTATGGACTATTCCAAAGCATTCGCAATAATGTTTTAAAAAGTGGTCACCGAAAATTTTTTAAGACAATACTGGATTAATGCATTTAAATGCGACAGGGAAACAAACGCGCTTCCATTGCACCATAAACTAAGTCAAGAGCACATGTTTCTTAGACAAGAATCTAAAATGCACAATAAGCTACCTAAAGAAGTATTAGCCAGCCTGATTTTTACCGGGATGTTGTTTACAAACTTTAATTTAGATAATCCTTATTTTGATCAAATGGTGTCTGACATTTATCCGCATGAACTACAACTTAATAAAACGAACTCTTCAAATTTTAGTACATCATTTTTGGATCTTCATATTACTATCAACAACAATTCTATTCACACGAAAATCTATGATAAAAGAGATGACTTTGACTTTTGTATAGTTAATTATCCACATTTAGATGGAGACGTACCCCATGCAACATCTTACGGGGTTTATGTTTCCAAGTTAATTAGATTCGCTAGAGCTTGTAGCAACGTAAAGGATTTCAACGAGCGGAATATTTTTATTACCAGCAAGCTTCTAAAACAGGGCTACCGCTATCATAAATTACGGAAATATTTTACTAAATTTTACAATCGTAACTTTGATTTAATTTCCAAATTCAATAGTGATTTAAAAACTCTTCTGCGACAAGGGATTAGCCAGCCTGGTTTTTATGGCGATGTGATTTACAAACTTCGTAACATTTTGGGTCATTGTAATTTTTCTGCTGTTTTTACTAAAGTCATTAAACGTTTTATTAAAAGAGGTTATGACCCTACTATTTTAAGACATACTGCATGTTTAGTGTTCAACCCTTTTACAGTTGGACACTACGCTTTCCTCTTTTGATTGCATCTGACGGACCAAGTGGGAGACTCTATGATGGATAGTTCGTAAAGCCCTTTGGGACTGAATTGTCTTAATGTTCGTCTTCTGCCTTGCTTCGTCGGGCCCTTGTAGGTGATTTTCTTGTTGCTCTGTCTTCCTTTAGGACATTGAGTACTTTTGTTATGGTCATTGGGTTTACTTTTATATGTTTCTACATGATCATTTTAGTGTTTTACTTATTTAACCTTTTGTAACCATGACAACTGTTAGAATTTCACTTGGCGGGGATTCATTTTATTTACACTGTCTCGTTTATAAGGAACATGGTGGGGCTAAGAGCGAGGTTTGGTGCACCATTAACCGGTTTAAACTCCCCAGCAGTCATTATTATGCTGCTGACCGTTCCAAGGCGGCGCCCCACTGTGTTCCTCAGATGTATGTCTTATGTTGTTTCATACTGTTTTGGTGACACTTTTGCTTGTGTCCCTTGTTGTTTTCTCGTCTACGGTAAGTATCTTCCCCATTGCCTCTGGTTTTTATTTCTTTGATTACTCAACACCCACTCCCCCCCGGTCTCCTGTCCCCTTCCCCTTTGTGGGCCTATTTTTATTTTCTTTGAATTCCTAATCAGTTACAAATTAATTATCATTTAATGATTAACCTGTCCGTGCTCTGTCTTTGCCCTGTCCTGTTTTTGTTTGGGGTCCCCCTGGGCTCCTTGCCATTGGTTCTTGTTGCTGGGTCATGTGGGGGTTGCGTTCATTGAACGCCGCCTTTCCTTGTTGATCTTGCTTATCATATTCGTATGATCTTGGGTCATTGTAATTTTTCTGTTGTCTGTACTAAATTTATTAAACGTTTTATTAAAAGGGGTTATGGCACTACTATTTTAAGACATACCGCATGCTTAGTGCTCAACCTATCACAGTTTGACGCTACGCTTTCCTCTATTGATTACATCTGACGGACCAAGTGAGAGACTCTATGATGGACAGTTCTTAAAGCCCTTTGGGACTGAATTGCCTTAATGATCGTCTTCTGTTTTGCTTCGTTGGGCCCTTGTAAGTGATCTTCTTGTTACTCTGTCTTCTTTAAAGACATTGATTACTTTTGTTATGGTCATTGGATGTTTTGTATGTTTCTACATGAGCATTTCGATGTTTTACTTATTTCACCTTAAAGTTTTGTAACCATGACAACTATTAGAATTTCACTTGGCGGGGGTTCATTTTATTTACACTGTCTCGTTTATAGGAACATGGTGAGGCTAAGAGTTAGGTTTGATGCACCGTTAATCCCAGGAGTATTTATGCTGCTGACCGTCCACGGCGGCGCCCCTCTGTGTTCCTCAGATGTATGTATTTGCGTTCATTGAACGCCGCCTTTCCTTGTTGATCTTGTTTATCATATTTTGTGTTGTTTCATACTGCTTTGGTAACACTTTTGTGTCCCTTGTTGTTTTATCGTCTACGGTAAGTATCTTTCCCTTTGCCCCTAGTTTTTATTTCTTTTCTTTACCCCTCCCCCCGTCCTTACTCGAGTCGCCTGTCCCCCGGGCCTATTAATCAATCATTTATTTGTTTTCTTTGAGTTCCTTATCATTTCTTTATTATTTCTTCTTATGTATGATTTTAGTGGTTGACATGCCCATGCTCTTCCTTGTGCCCTGTCCTGTTTTTTGTTTGGGGTCCTCCTTGGTTCCTTGCCTCTTGCTCTTGTTTTTGTTTAGGGTCCGGTCCGCCTGGGCTTCTTACCGCTGGGTCCTGTGGGGGTTGCGTTTCATTGAACGCTACCTTTTCCGTGTTGATCTTGTTTATGATATTTTATAAAACTGCAAAGACACAATACAATCGCCGCAAGCATCAACAGTGACGTCATTGAAAATATTTTTGTCACCAACGGGGAATCATTAATGGAAACAACTAAATGCTACATTTAATCAATACCTAAAATTGTAGGTCAAAACATTGTCTCAAAACATTCTAATGCAACTAATAGAGGAAGTGAGCCACTTTGTTTTAATTTTGATAGACTAGTAAAATGTAAACACAATTCGTCTTATGAGATTAAGAGGGAGTTATTTATATCCTGGATAATATTACATTAACATAACATATGTGTTTGTATTTAACGAATTGAGCAAAACAAACATAATCTACTTCACATCAAACAGATTTAGCCATGCGCGTCAACTGGTTTGTTGTAACTCTGAGGAAGATAAATCACTAGAAGCAATTTAAAGAAATCCATACAGGAAAATCGATGTCTCGCCTTAATTATTTCTGCCAAAAGATGAAGCGAAAAGTGCATCATCCCTTCAAGCTATTATTCAATCTAGTGGGGCGGGAAATAAGGTCTCTGCTGTCAAAATAGTGCAAATTGTGATACAAGCATGAAACTTTCAGGAAATCATCTTTAGACCATATAGATTTCAAAAGTGAAGTGGGCCCAAAAATATCTCTGCTCATTCAAGATGGCCGCCATTTTCAAGATAGCCGCAATATAAATTTGATGTACAGAATAGATCATTCATTCCAATTTTTTGTACAGACCTGAAACTTACACCAAAGCATGCATATAGTTTCCTCTTTTCAAAAATTTAAATCTTTAAGCAATTTCTCTTGCATATTTCTTCAGAATCCAAGATGGCGTCCAATATGGCTGCCAATTTTAATGAAAACTGATATATCTCTTTTGTAGTATAATTTTTTGCACAGGGTATGCGTATTTCCATATAAAATTGTGAAATATATTAGAAAAAAATCAAATTTTAGGTTAACCACATTGTTAGTCATGTTTTTAGTTTTTTGTGCAAAAAAAATCTTTAAAAAAATCAAAGAAAAAGTGCCATTTTTTTTCATTTTTCTCTAACATGGTTTTCTAGGTCTATGTACAAAATTCCAAAAGTTACATAGTTTCTTAAAGTGTATTTGATATTCAATCAACACTATGTTTTATTGTATAATTGTAACAAAAACAAACAAAACTGTGAAGGTTTTATACTTATTAAAAGTGGGTGGGGTAAATTTATCAGACAATTGTAGTACAAAATAACGTTTTTTTAAGAATTCTTATGCAAATATTCACTGTAAAAGTATTTTATTGTATTAAGGTATTTTTGTTTTCCTTCAGGTCTAGAGGGTGTACTAAAATATCAATAAATGCAGATACAATTATGTGTATACATTCAGTTATTAAATGTGTTTGCATGATATAAGTTGTTTCAATAGTCATAATATAACTTGATAATTGTACAGAAAGAAGACTGAAACTTGATAATTGTACAGAAAGAAGACTGAATATTCATCAACGAACCATATGTTAGATAAAATCATGCCTGGACCTTAGTGAAATGTTGTCTATTTATGAATACAATTATTTCCTGTACAATTTAGTCTTGCTAAAAGCTTGTAACAGAATGATTCAAAGTTATATTTACTTGCACATCATTGTAACCAAGTATAATTGAATAAGTACCGTCCATTTCTAATAACTTATGTAGACATGATATTTTCAAAAGAAACAAAAATTTAGGCGACTGATACATCATATTATCTTATGACTAGGTGTGCTAAAATAGGTATCAATAAAACCGCTTGACCCACATAACAAACATAGCTTATACTTTGGAATATAAGCTAAATGTATTCCTACTTTATTTTTCCCATAAAACAAGAGAGCATTGTTGACTCTAGATCACGCGCCTAAGACCCACTGCTGGAAAAGGTCTATAATTCTTTTACTCGTACACTGAAGAATGCTAAAATCATATAAGGAGTATCTTTTTTTCACCAGTCATGATTTAAAGAATCATGTCCAATAACTAGGCTCTCGGAACTACAAGAAGACTCATATAACTATATTCCAATAAGAGTCCATGTAAACTAAGTGATTTTGACCCTATGCCAATAGTTTATTATCTTTATATAGCATCACAATGTTATGATATATTTTCTCTTCTCTGTGCACATAGTTTCGGAAAAGAATTTACATATATAAGTCAATGTAAACTAAGTGACAGGGAAAGCCATTTTGGACTGCAGGAACATGATTTAAAGGCTGTCACGAGGAATACAGTTTTTAAAGACTTGTGTAGGGAATCGCATTGAAGTTGTTTAATTGTTGATGTTATTAAAAAAAATCAACAAACAAACAAACTGTAATGCCTAGAGCTTAGATAGTCAAAATATAACCTTGCCAAGTAAAGAAGACCTCTTTAAAAGTTACATAAAACACTTTTGTATCATTAAGTGTACATGCAATAAAAAAAAATCTTCTCAAAAATCAAAATGCATAGAGCACAGGTACTAAGCTGGCATGTAGCACGACCTTGGGTCTTTATTAACACATTTAATGAATCATGCTCATAGAGCCACCTGTGTTCACAGACTTGTATAGGAAAACACATTAAAAACATCTAGTGTTAAACTTCATTGACTTGAAATAAGATATTTGGGATGTAGACTGATATAACATGCATATATTTGTATGATGCTACTGCAGTCCAAAATGGTTTTGCAATGGTATCACTTAATTTACAAAGACTACTGTAATAAATCTGTTTCCTTTTAACCTACACTATCCGACGCATATACATTAATCATGCATCATCATAATTATGTTATAATAATGATTTATCATGGACAACATGGTCCAAATTTACCAAACACAAAAGGTCACTAAGTTTATATGGACTCGTATATAGATATGGTTATTAAAGTTCTCTCGTGTGAAATAAAAAATTGAAAGCAGATATTGAGCATGTTTCTTTAAAAGCAACCGCATTCAATTATGACACAAATCATGAGTGTTATGACATAATTGACACTCCCAAAATGATCTTGTTACCTTTTTTCCAACAATGATCTTAGGTGAGTGATCCAGGGTCATCATTACCCTCTTATTGAAAGAAAAAAAATAAGATATGATTACTTTAGGAAAAACTAAAACACTTAGTTTGTATCTTAACTTTTCAAAACGTTGCATGCAGGCAAGGCCATATCATTGATATATATGTTTCACATCACATACATTTTGTTGGCTTTTAAGCCATGTTTATATTATAAATATAAAATTGTGGAGGAGTCAAAAATATGCGTTTATGGACTACTAGTACCTTTATACCTTACATTCAAGTACATGTTTGCTATTTTAAGCACGTTTAGTTGATTTATTGTCTTCTTATATGTCTTTACGATTAACAATTAATATATGATATCAAATATATTGAAACAAGAATTATCATGCAACCAAATTTAATAACTGAATGTATACACATGTTTGTATGTGCATTTCTTGCTCACCCACCAAATGGCTCGAAGGAAGACAAAAATACTTTCATCCAATAAAAAGTACTTTTTAAGTTGGAACATTTGCATAAGAATTCATAGAAAAGTAAAAATGCAAAGAAATAGAATGAACTTAGCTATGTAGATTTTCTGTAGTTTTTTCTTTCACAATTATCATATAAAATTACCCCACCCACTTTCACAAAATATAAAACCTACAGATTTAATGCTTTTCTTACATTCTTTACAATAAACACATGATATTAATGGAATGTCAAATACAGTTTAAGATATAAAGTAACTTTTTTAAGTTTGTACATTACTTTGGAAAATCAAATTTGAAAAATATGAAAAAAATGGAATTTTTTCTTGTTTTTAGACAAAAACTTTTAAAATGTTTACTTTTATTGAGATTAACATATAATTTGATTATTTCTGATATGTTTAAACACTTTTTTATCATTATAAACATAATTTGTGCAACAAATTATACTATAAAAATGATATAACAGTTTTGCACAAAAACGACGGCCATATTGGACGCCATCTTGGATTTGGAAGAAGTATGAAAGAGATATTTTGTGAGATTTAAATTTTTGAAAAGGAGAAATTATATGCATGCTTTTGGTGTGAGTTTAAGGTCTGTACAAAAAATTGGAATGAATGAGCTACAATGTACTCAAATTTATATGGCGGCCATTTTGAAAATGGCGGCCATCTTGAATGAGCAGAGATATTTTTGGGCCCACTTCACTTTTGAAATCTACATGGTCTAAAGATGATTTCCTGAAAGTTTCATGCTTGTATCATAATTTGCACTATTTTCTCAATTTCCCGCCCCACTAATCTGCATAGATTAAAACTTTGTTTCGAGATTTTTGTACTAAACAGCAAAGTTAACCAAGCGCGTTTGGACTGGCCAGATAGCTGGTTATAATTCTGTGAATAAAAATCTCAAACAAGTTTCTTCTTTTTGGCCATTTTCAACTTGGGTGGTTCCACTATTCCTACTTGAATAATGAATGATCACCCTAAGGATATGTTGCCTGCTTTTTAATTTTTTTTTGACGTCTTATCTGTGATATGCAGGCTTCATAACCTCAGATCAACTTTCAAAATTCCATTTAATTTAGTTCCGCCCATTGTTTTCTTTATCACCTCGGAAGCTTAATCATAAGAATTGCAAACTTGGTTTGATTGAGTCTGTACATGAGGGATAATGAATAGGTGCAACATCCCTCACGCCCCCTAGCTCCGGCTTGAGCGGAACTCAATTCTCAAAAAATAGATAAATACAGAATCCCTAAAGAAAGCCCAACACGGCAAAATTGAAAATGTTGCAGGCTCGGTTTGATTGAGCCTGTTCATGGACGGTACTGGAAAGTGCAAGTTACCATCCACGCCCCCTAGCACCGGCTTAAGCAGAATTCAACATTTAAACGTGAAATAGTAAAATTTTGAATTTAGAAACATCCGCAGATGTGTTCATACGGCGGTTATCATGGAACCTTCAATGTGACACTTCCGTGCCATTCCATGAAAAGCGGCGTATGGTCCCCAAGTAATAAAAAGGGTGTGCCCTAAACACCTAATAGTGCTGGCAGCAATGATCCCGAAGGACCATAACAACACTGAACTGAAGTACGGGGCAACTTTTTACAGCTGCCACACAGCACTTGACACCTGCTGTTGTGAAGTATAAAAATAAGTTCTTAAACCATCATTACTTTTCAAGTAAGTTCTTACCAAGGTAGCCTTTCTTTCCAGATTTTTTAGCTCACCATGACCGAAGGTTCATGATGAGCTATTAGTATCAAAGGGGGATACTCTGACGTTATGCGTCAACAATCATCTACTTCTCTGAAACTGATGGGCAGATACACCTAAATTTGGTCTGTAGCATCCTTGTGACAGTCACACTTAAAATTGCTCGTGTCATTTCAATTGGCCCCTTTTAGGGGCGGCTAACATAGCTGAAAATAGAAAACCTTTAAATATCACTTAACTTTGTATCTAGCATTCTTAGGTAGTCTTTTATCAAGTTTGCTCATTTAAATTTGATTGACCCATTTTAGGGGCCGTTTAAAAAAAATGAAAAATCTCCTACAGAACTAATTGATGGGTGATCACCAAATTTTGTTTGTAGCATTCTTAGGTAGTGTTTTATCAAGATTGTTTATATTAATTTGATTGGCCCCTGTAAGGGGTCCGCTAAAGCTAAAAATAGAAAAACCTTTGAACATCATATATTCTACTGAAATAATTGATGGATGATAACCAAATTTTGTTTGTAGCATTCTTAGGTAGTGTTTTATCGGTTTTGCTCATATTAACCCCCACGTGACCCAGCAGGTAAGGAGCACAGACGGGCCCCAAACAAAAATAGGACAGGGCACAAGGCAGAGAAATAGAAAATAGTTTGTAACTGATAAGAAATTCAAAGAAAATAAATAAATGATTGAATAATAGGCCCACAACGTCAAAGGGCACAAGAAATGGGACAGGAGACCCGTAGAAGGGGAGAGGGGGTTAATTAAAGAATTAAGACTATGAGCAAAGGAGAAGATACTTACTGTAGACGCTAAAAATAGAAAAAACGTTTGAACATCATCTCATACTATAATAATTGATTGATGATCACCAAACTTTGTCTGTAGCATTCGTATGATTTTGTTTGTTTGTTTCATTTAACGCCTTTTCCCCAACAGTATTTCAGTCATATAGGCGGGTAGTTTCCTAACCATCGTTCCTGGAGAGTAAAATATGAAAAACAAGATCAACAAGGAAAGGCGGCGTTCAATGAACGCAACCCCCATATGACACTAGTACTAGACTACCTTCCTCCGTGCTAAACTACCAAAGCATCTCCCGGGGATCGAACCCACGCCAGAGAGGTAACTGGATTAGAAGTCTACGACTCTAACCCCTCGACCACGGAAGTCTTTTATCAAGTTTGCTCATATTAAATTTGATTGGCCCCTAAAAGGGGCCGCTAAAGCTTAAATTAGAAAACCCTTTGAACATCATCTATTGAAATAATTGATGAATGATCACCAAATTTCGTCTGTTGCCTTCTTTTGTAGTGTTTTAAAAAGTGTGCTCATATTAATTTGATCCTTTTAGAGACCGCTAAAGGTAAAAATGGAAATACATTTAAACGTTTGCTTCTACAGAACTAATCGATGGATTATCACCAAACTGTATCTGTAAAATTCTTTGGTAGTCTTTTATCTTTTACTGAAAAGCAGTTGTTTCTGGTGAGTTTTATTGAAAGGGGTTATGACCCTACTATTTAAAGACATACCGCATGCTTAATAGTTCAACCTTTTTACAGTTGGACGCTACGCTTTCCTCTTTTGATTACATCTGACCGACCAAGTGGGAGACTATATGATGGTATTTTGCTTTAATTCGTAAGGCCCTTGTTGGTGATTTTTTTATGTTGCTCTGTCTTCTTTAAGATATTGTGTACTTAAGTTATGGTCATTGGGTTTTCGTTTATATGTTTCTACATGATCATTTCGGTGTTTTACTTATTTAACCTTTTGTAACCATAATAACTGTTAGATTTTTATTTGGCGGTAATTCATTTTATTTACATTTTCTCGTTTAGGGAAACAAAGTGGGACTTACATTATAGTGTGGTTTTGTGCACCATTAACCGTTTTAACTCCCCAACAGTACTTATGCTATTGACCGTTCCAATGGGGTGTTCCTCAGATGTATGTCTTTGTCTTTTCATACTATTTTGTTGACACTTTTGTGTCCCGTCTTGTTTTTCTCGTCTAAAGTAAGTACGTATCTTTCCTTTTGCCCCTAGGTTTTTGGGGTTTTTTGTTGTTTTTTCCCTCCTCTCCCGTACTTCAAGTCCCCATTTCCTGTGCCCTGTTACTTTTTGGGCCTATTTATCAAACAATTTTATTTGAATTTCTTTTCGTTCACTATTATTTCCTTTTATGTTTTATTAAAGTGATTATCCTGTCCGTGCTATACTTTGTGCCCTGTCCTGTTTAAGTTTGGTGTCCTCCTGGGCGCTGGTCCTTGTTGCTGGGCCGTTCGGCGATTGCGTTATTTCCTTGTTGATCTTGTTTATCATATTTTAACCTTGTCAAAGTTTTCAGTGGAGATTTTTCTTTCAGTGACAACTGATATTTTAACAAGGATAGCTTTTTTCCCCATAACAAAGGTTTGGAGGACACTTAAAGAGTTGACCTTCTCTTTTTATATTATCGTTTTTAATCAAATTTATAATTTCGTCTTTGTAATAACCACCATCTCCAATACCACACCAACTGTGCAATGTTTTACTTTTTTGGTATTGGGTTGAAGCGATGCCGGTTGTACCCGTGACCGAAACTCTTTTTCCAAAGGAACATGATTAACCTTTGCAATATAAATGTTTTCCCGCTACCCGCTTGGCATGTTAATATTACATTGCGCCAATTTAATGATGCAGTAAAGAATAAACTTTAACTTTACTCAACAAATGTAAAGAATAAGTAAAAATAATTACCACAAAAAATAAATGGCTGAGTGTCTCGGTATTTGTGACAGGTGGCGGAGAAGAATAAAAAAAATAATCGAGGAAAAAAGATTTGTTTATCCAAGCTGTTTCCCATGTTCAAACCGCGACGCATTCGAATGATACAAAGCTGGGAGTCGAGTCGAAATAACTCAAAAGATTTTGTAAATGGAGTAAAACTAACAGTTTTGATGTGGTTTTTTTTGCATATTCGGTTGGTTATATTAAAGATGAAGTTTAAAATTGACAATGATGGTGAAGAATAATATGTACTACGTTATCGGCCACAAAGAATATGTGACAATGTTGAAAATGAAATAAAATGCATTGATTTTGAAGGTAGGTGTGCGAATTTTTTCGGGCAAACACTTTTATCTTGTGTTTTATTGTATATTTTTGAAATATACCTTTTTGCAAAATGGCTTACATTAAATTTTTCTGATATATATATGATAAGTAAATGTGCTGAGATTGACAAATATGCATTTTATTTGGATTTTATCTGTAGATATTTTAATTCATGACAAGGCAACTACATTTTAAACTAAAACAAGCCCGTTTCTTCTAATATATTTGATTATGGTCCGATTTGACAAGCAGACATTTTACTTGAAAATGTTATTTAACATTCTCAAGCGAAACAGTCAACGACCATCGACGAAACATTCTGTCCAAAAACTTTCATATCCAAACCTGACATTTCCCCCCAAATGATTATTGATATTTACTTATCAAAGAAGACGAACATGACATTTCTCTTTCGTTTGTTGTTGATATAAGTCGCTGTGCTTTTTGGGATAAATTGCATAAATTATGCAAATGAGAAATAGCCGACAGAATCAGATCACGACTCGGGATTATTCGTAAAAATGTTCAGCGATGATTTAATGCAAACTTTTAACACCTGTTTTGTTACTTTGTTTAACATTTTCATTACAGACGATTGTTATATGTTCGATTTTTGGCGTCGCTGGCGTTTTATGATATAATGGTGAACGTTTATGGATCTTTAATATTTGGTTACTTTTCGCCATTATGCTGTTTTGCCCTTTAGATCATTATGGACATTTTCAGGCCATTATCGCAGAATCTACCAAGTATTAACCACTTAAACTGTATTTTAGTACATCTGACCAGGTGATCTCGTTTTGATCATGATTTTTTCCTTGTTCTCGTTGATACACATTTTGTCAATTTGTTGACTGTTATTAAACTGAAATAAATGTGTGCATGACATAATTTAAAATATTTTAAAGAAATATAATAATAATAATAATAAATCATATCCAAAATCATATGTACATATATTATAAAAAAAAATAACTTATTTTCATTATTCTTTGTTTTCTGTGTTTTATCTGTTGTCCAGAATTTCTTTAATTCTGTTTTCTTATTCATTTTGAAATTAAATATTGAACAACAATAACAATGCTTAAGGTATTCAAATGGTATTTACTTGTGATCAAACACTTGTTGGTGTTTATTTGCTTACTGTTTAAAAAATATTACATAGTATATAATATACACATCAACTGAATACGAAATAATAAAAAAATAAATCGTATAAAAATGTATTTTACGATATTATGAATGATTCCATCGCTTATACCGATTTAACCCTAGCTATGCTAAATAGCCTATTAAATGAACTTGTCCATTTGTCAATTAAAGCCAAACCATTCATCATTTTAAGGAAATCTACAAAATATGTACAGACTGAATAGTGAACCGTGCAGACCATGATCAGATGACACAGACATGCCGGCTGATCAATGTCTGCACTAGTATTGCCGCTAGAAGGTTCAGGGTCAATTGCCTTGTAAACTTCTTGAATGTATATTAATGTAGGCATTGATAATCAGAATTGCAAAGCATGTTGCACAGGATTGTTGGAATTCCGTGGTTTATGCGATGTGCGTGTTGAATATTGTTGTTTCTGTATAAAACAAAAACACAAAAAGTAGCATTGGTTGGGTTAACATGCAGTAGCGCTAAAATTTAATAAACATCTAAGCGCTATCATGTTTCCTTTTCTTTGCACTTTTCTTAGTTTCCCTGGCCCATTCACGGAACATCATTTCAACTTTATATTTCTCGTTTTCTTTCTTGCAGTATACACGAACGACCTGCTCATCAAACTGTGTCGGTAGTAGTAGGGAAACCTAAAGTTATAAAATCATAAGAACATGTTATTACCTTTTCTGTTTGTTATGTCCACAGAAAAATATTGTTAACACTGAAAAGGTCACAATCATCAAACTTTGTCAGAATGTTTATCTCATTGATATCTCAGACGAGTTTGGTCATGGTGACTTGAACCTCTACATCATGCCCCTGAGGTAAAAAAATAATTCCATATCCATGGTGTCACTTAGTATATATATATATATATATATATATATATATATATATATATATATATAGACTGATCAAGAAAACACACCTTAAAACACATTCCCTCTTTGGCATGTAGCATCACGCTGCAGTGGTTCATTACAAGGAATATGTAAATCATGCTCTAGTGGGTCACTTAGTTTACAGAAACATGTAAAAAAATCTATAATCCTAAATAACTTCAACTTATGTGCTCTTTTTATTACGTAAGATAACTGTATATCAAGTAATAAAGTTGCATTTATTCTCAGTCTTTGCACACAACCACACAACGTGATATATTACATTATATTCAATCATACGCAATTATCACATGATGATATTAGTTAAAGAAAAAGAAATAGTTACGTCGTCTTTGTCTATAGGTTGGGCACTGTTCGGTTCATTCTTGGAGTAAAAGTTGACATAAGCTATTGGATCTTTATCCTTTTTACCATAACTAAAGTCCACAACCTTGAAATTTGTTATGTAGATAATTTACTATTAATGATTTATGTCATATAAAACTTAGATAACAATACTTTATACCACTGAGCATATGTCGTCACTAACCCCAGAAAAACATATTTAAAACTGTTGACTTTGTACATCACAGTTGATAGAATATATGTTGCAATGGAAGTTCAAATTGGATACAATAAGTTTATGATTATTGTGAAAGATGAGTGACGAATACCCTCATCATGTGAACTTCATCATAGAGTATTTTCCGTAGATCATTTTTTGTAGATGAAAATTTCAAGAACGTTATTTAAGGACAGCATTTATTGTGTAGACATTTGATCTAGAAGTTGAGCCAGCACAGCAGTGGCATAATAATTTCACATAAACTTGTTGCAGTGAACATTTGAGCCAAGTTTTTTTTTATGTGATCAGTTGGGCCATATAAAAGGGGTAAAGGGTCAATTGATTAGATACAGATATATGGACAATGGCCAAACTGACCGATTGACTCACAGACAGACTTGCACGACTCAAATGATTTGATTCTACTAGTAGAATCTCCATTTACACTGGATGAGGAGTATTATAATTTAGGCTTTGTGTCTTGGCATGTGCCGACGAAAAGAAGACACCCGACTTTATTGTTTAAATTCAAATATGCAATGCTGGCATTTTATAACTTCTCTGATAAAATAATTTACTTACATCAAAAACAACGAATTCATCTAGACTTTTAATAATCTCGTGAAACTCTGGCTTGCCTTTCAATGTCTCCTGAAAGTCGTTCTTAACAGCATCTACTTTCCCTAACCTTATCCCTATTTCAGCATCTTTGGTATTATCAGCATTCTCATCTTTACTAGCACTATATGTTGGCACAATCTGTGTCTAAAGAACAGAAAAAACTTATCACTTTCCCAATATTGAATATATGAAATAAAACCGACAGACTTATACGATTTTAAGCCCAAATGATGGGAAAATGTAAAAAGCTTGAATTTCAAAATCCGAATGTTTCAAGAAGTTATATGAATCATAAAATTAATTTTTTTTTAAAAATGAAGAATTATATGGGAAAATCAAAAGTATACAATGAAATAAGTAAATATTATAAACAGCTTATTAGTTTATGCCGAATTTATTTTTAGTTCGATTGTCTAGGAAGCTATATCCTAATAGACACAGAACCTCGAATCTGTTCTTGAACCAAACAGCACAGGAAAATGAGTGTAACGTTTCTTGCTCAAGAAAACAAAGGCTTATCCTGACGGGTTTGAACCAACGCAGCTGGAAATCAAATGAAAAAACTAACGTCCCCGAAACGTCAGAGAACAGTTTAAACTCTACTTAATACATACTTTTTCGACAAATGTCCCTCCGGGAAACCTTTTCTCACCTACAAAGCTGTACAAATCTCGTTTAAGAATGTTTTCCAGAATTGTTTTGGATTCCTGTAGCTTTTTGTCATTGCTTCCGATGATTCGATGAATGACGTCATCGGAAAGAAGCGTGTACGCCTTCATATCATTTATTGTTTCAGACATACAAACTGATCTAAAATAAAGTTCAGAATTGAAAAGCAATCATGTTATTGCACCATCACAATATTTAACGTATTTCGTCTCAGATTCGATCGTAAAAATGTTGATTTTCAAAATATTAGTTTGGACATAATTAATATTGAAAAATGGTCATGCATTACATACACACTTCTTGTTGTGACCAGTATAAATAAACGTGTCCTGCATGAAACATGTTTGTTTTCAATAAAATTATCTGTAGTTAGTCATTATCAAAACTGAGTTTGGCTTCATCCTAATTCACTTTATATTGGCGTGATCTTTATTTCGCGAAAATCAGAGTCAGACATTTAAATTCGCGTTTATTAATATTTATTTCCGCAATTTACAGGTCAGAATGTCTCAATTTCGTTCATTTCTATACTGTGCCCGGACTTATTCACAGTAAATATACCTTTAATGTTGTCCAGTTATAAAGTTATTCACTATCAATAGTGGATACATACTCTTTATAAGCTCCAAGAAAAATAGTGCAATGTCTTTCTTGTGGATGTAGAAATAAAAGTCTAACATACTTATTATCAAACCTTCTTTTTCAAAAAGTGTAATTGGCTAATAACATATATGCGTACATATTAATTTATTAATAAAGCGATAGTGTATAACACAAATATTTCACATACTAAAATATGCATCATCATTAGACTTTAAAAGTCATTGCAGATAGTGGAACGTGTTCTGACGTAAATCAATATGTCAAAAAAGGTTTCAGATTATAAACTGTTATTTTATTCCCTATCAATATTGTAACAAAATACCGCGGTACCTAGAAGTTAAATAAACAAAATGTGCGATTCTAAAAACATTATTTTTATTACACGAAGTCTAATAAAAATTTCGTGACAAATATTCTAAATCAAAATATTGTTTTCACAAAAATAGAGTCTTTCCAGTTGTACTTGTTTATTTAACAAGAACCACCGCATAGCAAGGACTTTCGCCAGTTCACCTATTATGCTTTATGACATTCCAATTTCCGTTTTTTCTTTTGCGATAGTGAATTTGATGTAAGATTTTGGTTATTTTCTAGACTTAGTGTATTCCGTATCTTTATAATTATAAAGGTATTTTGAAATATATCTTTGTTATACGTTAATTTTATTTCTATACACGTTTTTCCTGTTTCATACTGAAAATTTGTATGATTCCATTAAAATATATTTAATACATTTTAATTTCAAAATCACACATTAATATCAACATTTAGTATTCATTGTATGGACGCTACCCAATATGTGTTAATTCATTTGTAATAAAATGTTCAACATTTAATCAAAACAATCGAAACATCATTTGCAGTGTAAAGTGATGTTTAACATTGACTCATTAAAACAAAATCGTCTTCATAACAATGTTGACGTTATCAAAAAACGAAGCGGGAAACCAATTATTGTCGACAGAGGTCGCTGTTTAATACTAACTGATCCCTTTCGGTGCGGACGTAAAAATCACCTCATGGGAAAGATCCGATCAAACATCGTGATGGTCAGACACCCACATTGATATTTCCATAGACTTACATTATAAGAAATGGTCTCTAATCCTACCTTAAAATTGAGTTTTCATGCTAAAGAGGTGATTTTTCTAGCAGAATGAAATGCCTAATACATAATATATAGTTATATAGTTGTAGCCAACCAATTTTTTTGCAAAATGATTTCAAAGAAGATTACCACCCCAACCCCCCATTTCATTGAAATATTCTGATGATCACAGGACTGACATACATTTTTTTTTATAAATGCAAATATCCAAGTCAAAATTATCATAGAGACTCATGAAATATTTCATTTTCTTCAGAAAACAATGTAGTGTTACTTTTTAAATTAGTTTTTATACTTAAAAATACCCCATTTTCATCCAATCACCTCATGTATAAATTGAATCATACGGTTTTCCCTGCATTTTTTTAGCCAATCGCTGGCAATGTTACACTGCGATACCCTGACATGATACCCTGCCTTAAAAAAAGCTTTTACTTGCTCTAATTACAACAACAACGAACATGTTCTCTATTGCATAATGCGCAACATATCATTTTTATTCTTTAAATCAACTCATTTTTGAAGATCTTTCAGAAAAGGTATGCATGTGGCATACTGTATGCGGCGGATTTTGAGATATTTTGCCTCAAACTTGGCCTTTTTACTATACGTTATATATAGGGAGAAATATTTGGTAGTCATTAACCTCCACATGATCGGATTAGTTTTCGTAGTATCAGACTTGTGAACACAGGTCAGGGAGCGATTATTTATTTTTACATTTTTACCAGTCATTCCCCGTTGATTAAAAGGGCCAATTCTAGGGCAAAAACCTAACTTAATTTATTTTGAATTATACTTCGAAACTGTGCTATTCAAACTGCTGTTTCGAATACATTATACACAATGTCAGCATGGGACTAAAATTACCATGATTTTTGTAACACTGAAACACTGTAAGAATAAAATGTGTGTCAAATTAATTTTAGAAAGCAAATTCAAAGAAAGGGAAAAAAAGGAAAAATTTTGAAAGCCAGCAAATTAAATATCTAATTATAGTTTGCATGTTTACAGCCTTATTCGAATATTTCAATAAGAACTCGAGTTACGTCAGCAAGTACAACATCTTAATATTGCATAATGATTACAACGTATTAATAATAATGTCTTCATATTAATAACAATGTTTTCATAATAATAATAATAATAATGTTTTCCTATTAATCATAAAGTCTTCAAATAATAAGAATGTCTTCATATTTATTACAATGTATTCATATCATTCCATAGAGGACTACGCTCGACTTTTTCTTAAGTCAAATACATCAGAAGAAGAATATTAAAAGTAATTATAGCATAAAGTCGGCTATTTTTGCTCTTTTGCCCATGTTATAACGGGACCAAAACCATGTGTTATCATAGTCACGCGCTCTTGTTACAGTCCGGTTTTACGTATGCGCAATACATACAGGGCCCAGTAAACAAACAAAAAACTTGACGATTTGGCCTGTTTGTCAAAGAGTCATGCGCTCTTGTTATATTGAAATTGTTGATTCGGGGGCCTCAATCACAAAACGGCGAGCAATATTCAAGCAACTATGCCAGAAATACGGCGTATAGACATCGCCGCTAATCGTTGTGGTGCCCTTTCTATGAAACGAACTGTTGTCAATGCAAACAAATATCTGTCATTCTGTTTAACCCTCCGATTATCTTACAAAACAAGATAACACATAATGAATATGCAAAAATGTTGTTTTATTGATTTTTATATTATAAAATTTTAATGCTCTTTATATTTCTTTGAGAGAAACATGTTCAGTGCCTGATTTTTTTGTATAAACTTGTGTGCTTGAAACAAACGATTTTGATGTCACTGATTTTTTTTCTACCGCCAATCTGAAATAATTCTAGGATTTTCTGAAGGTCATGTTTTGTAGATTAATTTAATGGGTTTTTTTTTTCTTAAGATAAGATAAGATTATATTCTAAAATCTCTTATTTTAAAATTCAACAATTCGGTTTGTCATGTGTAGACTTTTGTCGCAGTATGAATCAAATATGTACATAAATAACAACGTTCTGACAATTTAAGCAAATTTCAATCATTTTAACTTGACGATCAATGCCAATTAAAGGTCAAGGTCAAATCAGAGTAGTTCACATGTCTTCTTTTACATATGTTATTTGTGTGTGTGTGTAAGTATGAATCAAATCTACACTGACCTTGATGGTTAAGTCAAATTTATCTCATAATAGTTCGAAATGTTGGTTTTGTCATGTGTGCTTTGTCTTAGTTTGATGTATTAATTAACTCCATATATAAATAATAACGTTATGGCAAATTGTGGCAAAAATCACTTCGTTGACCTAAGTTTTCAACGTCCTATTCATGTCAAGGTCAAGCTCAATCAAAACGTTTTAATGTCTTGTCCCAAGAATTTTGTGCACAAGTATGAAGACAATAATTTAAAAATTACAAGGTGAAAGACAAACTTAGAAATTACAATACATTGACCCTTAGGGTCATGGTTATCTTAATTCAAGGTCAAATTGAGTCTTATCCGTTTCAATACATTGCCTTTAGGGTAGTTGTGCATAAGTATGAAGATAATCAATTCTTTAATAACAAAGTTATCGCAAATTAAAGCTACAATCAAGAAAAAAAATCAAACATTAGACATTGAAGGTCAAGAACATTTAAGAATGAAGATCAAGTTCAGTCTTGTCACCTTGAAGGTCTTGTCCGAAAGATTGTTGTGTCCAAGTATAAAGGCAATTTATTCACAAATAAATAAAAAATGACCAAAGTCAATGTTTTCAGATGGCAACGGCAATGATAACGCAATAGCAACGTCAACAACATGACAGGAGCATGCATGCGCAGTAGCTTTTATAAGCAAGCTTATAAGTCATATATTAAGTGTGGCCAAAAATAAAATTATGCCTGTTTCCCCTTCCCGATCCATTAAAATTAGGGTTTGGTAGGTAGGTAGGAAAATTATTTTTTATATGGGGATAATAATAAATAATCTGCATATATGTATAATGAACAATTAAAATTAAGTTATTAAGTGCAATAGTATATGTTCATGCATCACTATACACAACTGACATATGCAACAATTTATTAACTATGATAGCTGTCTTATATCAGATTAGATTGTACCGTATGTCATCTGAAAGAGAAAAAAATACTTTTATCCCCAAAACACCTGAAAAAATATTTTGGGTAGGGGCAAATTTGTTGGGTAGGTTGGAAAGGGGAAACAAATTAAATTTTATTTTAGGCCTGGCATTTATAAGTGATATTTCATAGAACACGAAGAACTATTTTACCCGTGTTTGCCCTGAAACTTTAAAGACTTGTTTGCCAGCACTAAAGCTTCGACAAGCCTGAAATATAAATAACAAATATGTTTTGATTAATAAAAAAAGCATTATAAAGTATTTAATTGCATTTTATTTCACAAAAAAATGGTTAGATGTTTTCCTTCAGTGGTATTTGCAATACATAAAATATTATAAGGGGTAAATACCAAAACCCAATTCGTTCTAACCGTTGTGATTAATGTAAGTAAGAATATTTAAGGTCATGTTCCTATGATTGCTATCTTGATGAAATGGCTGTAATATCAGATACTATGAGTTTAATTTATAATGTTAGTATTATCAATTTTTATTCATGCATCATAATATTTATTTAAATTTGGCAGGAAACTTACGTTAGTGATAACATTTATTATACTGCATGTTTGTAATGTCGCTTTTCAATGGATAATCGTGACGGTTATATAGTTTTTATATAAATGGCTGATGTCAATTCATGAAGAAATCTCATTTTTCTCTAAAAAAGGAAGCTTGCAGTATTATAAATATGTTATAAATATTCCTGACAGGTTATATGGCGGTATTTAAACGGTTGTTTGCAATATATCCCTCGCCTAGCGGCTTGGGTTATATATGCACATAACCGTTTATATACGGCCAAAACACCTGACAAAACTCTGTTTAATTAATAGTATAACAGTATGAACACTGTCTATGATAATAATGATATGGTCGATTATTTTATATCAATAGGTTAGTAAGCAAATAATAAGAAAGCTACAGACATGTATTCAATTATGTTGCTTGTTTTATGCTGGTATGCCCTCTGGTGTAGTAGAAGTCTGGTATGGAACATGTCGTACAGGTTATGTACCTCCTACCAATACATTGTAAATATAAATAATTTACAGATAGTAAAAGTCGAATAAACCCATACATCAAATTTCACATTTAAATATGTTAGATTAATGAAATACTAATAATTGTAATTACACAATAATATCACATGGAGTAATTTGAATATGTCACGTCCTAACTGTATTGTAACTTATTTGTAACATTTTAGATGATGCTGAAGCAATTTCGAGTATACATGTACTTTGGTGATGATAAGTGAGGAATTTACCTTGGTGACATTAAACCAAACCAAAGGTCAAAAGTTTATTAATCATACCTTTTTATCATCTTTTTCTATAATATGTCAATGGATGGTACCCTAGTTCATAAAATTAAATTAATTGTGTGATATATAGAAGGCTTGACATATTTACACAAACAGCATACAAGGGTTTGTGTAAAAGCAAATAACATCGTGTATTTAATAACTACATGTGAATATAAAGTGTTAATTAAGCTCAGTTGTTACGTAAATGCATGACATAAGTTTAATTAAGATTTAATACAGTGCCCTCCAAAAGTTCTTGGACAAACTATTTTTGGTAGTGTTTACACAATTAAAATGATGTAAAACATAAATCATAAGTAAAATGATGATAAATTTGGTAAAAGTATTTATTTAGTTTTGTATAATCACAAAAAACAGTTAACATCTCAGTATAATGCAAAACAACAAGAAAATTTGAAAACTGTGGACATCAACATGATGTTAATTACGAAAGTAGTGATCTACTTCAGTACTTTGTGTGACCTCCTCTGGCCCTTATAACAGCTTGAATCCTTCGTGGCATGCTTCTTACAAGTCTTTCACATGATTCAGGACGTACTGAATCCCAAACAGTTTTCACATTTTGTTCAAGCTCACGGAGATTATGGCTGTGTTTATTTCTTAGTTCAATTTTCACAATCTGCCACAAATTTTCAATGGGGTTAAGATCAGGAGACTGAGGAGGCCATTTTAAACACTTAAATTCATTCTCCTCTTTCCATTGTTCAACAATTCTAGCTCTATGGCAGGTAGCACCATCATCCTTTTGGCCTCCCTGTGCTAGCACGATCTTTATGGGTACCTCATACCGTTTCAAAGTGTGGTAGACTGTTGACCTGAAGTAAACAACGACAGATTAGAAAATAAAATTAAAACAGCAAGATTAATAACATATAGCAGTAAAAGAAAAAACACAATTTGGCTTAAAATTTTGAACAAGAAAACATTTTAAGAAAGCTTATCTCTTACCTAGGTCGATCCATCCAAATGGCGATATCCGCTACTGAGACTCCCTGCTCCCTCATAATCTGGCATAGTAATCTTTCCTCTAATGTTAGCATTTTGAATTGGAGTTGATATACAGGTTTCATATTTTCAATATCAAGCACATTTTTGATGCAAAACATGGTGGAAACCTTTCCTAGGAGAATCTTCATTTTATTATTTGAAACTTCATATCTTTACTAGAGAATGTTAAATGTCAAATATCTAATTTATTAAAGCACTGTTATTGCTGAATTTTTATGAAATGCTTTTTTAAATTACCCCCCTTTTTTCTACCCATTAACAGAACCAAATTCTTTTATAAACTATTGACAGATGAAACAAAGTTTGCCAGTGAATGATAAATTTTAAGTATGTCCAAGGACTTTTGGAGGGCACTGTATATTAAAAAATCTGGAAACAAAGTGATCCCTCGGAAGCATTAATCAAAACAAAATAACAAGAGAATTGCAAACTCGGTTTTATTGAGTCTGTTCATGAGGAATACTGAATAAGTGCAACATCCCCCACGTCCCCTAGCACCGGCTTGAGCGGTACTCAATTCTCAACACATCAATGATCCCGAAGGACCAGAAAAATATAACATCACTGAAGTGAAGTACGGGGCAACTTTTTACAGCTGCCACACAGCACTTGACACCTGCTGTTGTGAAGTATAAAAATCTGGAAACAAAGTGATCCCTCGGAAGCTTTAATCACAACAAAATTACAAGAGAATTGCAGACTCAGTTTTATTGAGTCTGTCAATTTTCGGTCGGTTTTATTAAGTCAAGATATAGGTAATTGCTTACTTTGTCTCTATAACATATTTGTTGTTCACCATTAACTTCTATAACTCTTGAGAACGCAATGCATCGATTAAGGTTGAAATTGTTACCAATACCCAAACTATGACAGTCACGTGCAAAATAGTCCCACTTGTCAACATCAACACCATTACGTTTGTTTGAAACAATCTGAAATATTTACATTGGTGTAGTGTTTATAACGATCCGAAGAAATATGATTATTATACTTTCAGGCATACAAACAAATGTAAGGGTACACATCCAGGTAGTTCAACATTTGAATAACAAACATGTAAGTTAAACAAAACAGAGAAATTAATGCTTTTATTTAGTTTGTGTTTTCTAAGAATTACTTTGAGTAATTTATAGAAGACCTGTTTCTGCTTTCATGTCACTTATATCTGATTGAAAGTGTTTTGGGAAGACGTATCAATAATTCTGATAATTATGCTTAATACACGTGCATTTTATCGTTAAATGGGTACCTTGCTATAAATACAATATTTTTATTTCAGCATCAAAATCATAGTTAAATTCAATCATTTAACGCGTTTGCACACGTAAAGATTGTCAATGAAAATAAAGTGGGAACAAACTACGTGACATCTTGGTTCAAGCATCTATATTTTAATAAAATTCTAATAATAAGTATTTTCAAGAAAAAAATATTGCATGCATTCGTAATTAGTATTTAATAGTTTTGTAATATACAATAATTTACCTCGTAAAGAAATGCCTTTTGTTTTGTTCTGCCTTCAAACGGCCAGGTCTGAAGAATATCAAAACATGAGAGCTGAATCCTAATTGTATATAGTTCAATAACTTACTCCTTATAATTAATTGGCTTCATGTACCTTACTTTTAAAAGTGCATTGATTATATGCTTCACGATTTAATTCATTCATTTCTGCCATATATCAATTAAATGAAATGACAAAATTTAAAACACTAAACAACATATTTGTTTGAGTAGGTTTTTAGTTGTATCAAATCCTCGGGCTACAGTCAAGGACACATTGACACATGAAGAAATAGAAAATAGTATTTTTATCTAAACGTGTGTTTATGTCTAGGTTCTGCATGTAAACGCTGACAAAAGCAACGCAAAGGAAGAGGCAATACACATTCAAATACAAATGTGTTTGAGAAATTAAATAGGGATCAGACCAATTCTTAAAACATGTCTAAATCATGTTTTTAACATTAAGCAATATAATACACATATCTAAATGCTAGGCAATGTGGCTTCCTATATACATGTATATATAATTTTCTGAAGTGATCACCAGTGACGATTTCGATCTGATTCGTTTCCGTCCCGTGTTCAAGAGTTATAGAGGTGTCACAAAATTGCTCACAGATGGACAGACAAAACCTCAACCATGTGCATTATTTCGAGCACGTTTCAAAATATGAAACATAAAAATTTCAAAATTCTCGAAAAGGCTTTGAAACTTTAAAATATTTGATTCAATTTATTATTTCATCATTATCTTAAGAAGGAAAACTGTTATACACTCACTTTATCTGTCACACCCATGTTATTCTTATCCTTTTCAAACTTTTGTGGTCCAGCAATCATCTCCTTAATAAATGTTTTATCTTTTTCTGATAAATCTTTATTGAATTCCTCCTCCAAGTCCTTATTTTCTTCCAACATGTGATCAAACATATCAATTGAGCCTTGTTCGTGCTAGATTAAGCAAATAATAGCATTCAAGTTAATTTCTAATCTCTTAATATCAATTAAGAGATACAGCAAAGGGTAGTACTTTTTTAGTATTTAAACAAGTGAACTATGTGACTAAAACTGTAAAACAGACTTAAACAGAAATAATCTAGAAACTTGGTTTATTTTTCGAGCCATTATGTCCTCGATTCAAAACCTAATCTTTCAAAGTTAACAAGATATGATCATTTCAAAAGTGATAATGAGCACAGCAAAATAAGTTGCTGATGATCTAGACTGCTTTTTAAACAGTAGAGGTAAACATACTGTGTTAGCAGCCGAACACACAAATGGAAATCATTGTCTGAGGAGAATGATAATCCGGTATTTAAATAGTTCAAGCATACAACAAAGAGGGATTAAAATACAAAAATATAGTTTAGTTAGAGCAGTTCTTTTGGAACTTAACATGTGATAGAAACTTATAACACAATTAACCAATGCAAATTTTGAAACAAATGGTAAGTTAACAAGCAGAAGATAAATGAGCCGCGTCACGACAAAACCAACTAAGTGCGTTTGCGACCAGCATGTATCCAGACCAGCCTGCGCATCCGCGCAGTCTGATCAGGATCCATGCTGTTCGCTATCAGTTTCTCTACTTGTAATAGGGTTGGTAAGCGAACAGCATGGATCCTGATCAGACTGCTGATCTGGATCCATGCTGGTCGCAAACGCACTATGTTGATTTTGTCGTGACGCGGCTCAATTTTTTAAAAAATGGAATACTGCTAGACTCAGACTTTCTGTAGCTCATAACTCGTATCAATGGGTTCGTGTTTTCATTTAGTAACAAACATAAGGTTTATTGATTGCCAAGAAATTAAAGGTTTCGTTTCAGGATCAATAGTAAGTGCAAGTTAAATAAGTAGAGTTGTCTCGTTTTATAACAGTTAGTTTCTAATAAGCAATTTATAAACATGACATCAGTTTTGTACGGTTTAATGAAATAAGTGTGAATAATACATAGACTTATGTGTAATAAGAATATCGAGCTTTGTAAAATACTTTTTTTCCTTTTACATAATGTTCCGCTAGCCACTTGATCAATTAAAATGTTCATTAAATGTGGCGCATTAAACCATACCTTCCATATTTTATCGGTTTTGACTTTTTCATTTTCCAAAATTTTGGGAATTATTTTTTCATCAAATACATGAGAAAATGGTCCATGTCCTACAAAAAAATAATCAAAATAAAATAAAGTAAAATAAAAATGAAATAAAAATAATAAAGAAACGGCATAAGTTGACCTTAGACTTGTGAATTACAAAATTTTCCATTGAACAATGCAATTTTATATCCATTTTCTTATAATTATAACCACTATAACACAAACACTTTATGCTTTATCATAGTTCACATTACAGATATATATTTCATTTTGAAATATTTGCAAGACATGAGAACATGAACACCTCTTTAAACCCACAGTTATTGCTACACATTTTAATTATTACTATCACCATCCCACGGTCATTACAACGGCATATCACAATTACATGCTCATAATGTCTTAAGCAGCAGCAACAACAACAGCACCACCACTTCCACCACCATCAACAGCAGCAATAATATATATTAAAAAAGAACACTTACCAAGATCATGGCACAAAGCTGCAATTTTAACACAAAGTTCGTCTTCCTTTGTAATCTTGATCTCTGAATTTGATATCTGCCCTTTTAGAGCTCGTACTAGACGTCCCGCTAAGTGGCACACACTTTTTATGTAATGAATATTATAGAAATCTAAATATACATATGTATGTTTAAATATATTTTGTCAGCACGGATGCACGTACTTATCTAGTTAACCGTTTTTAATTATAGAAAATTTAATATGGCTATGTTTGTCTTTACAGATAATATGCAAGACAAAATTTTAGTTACTGATTATACATGCATAAGCCATTTTCACTGTTTACCAATGACAAAAGGCGAAAGCCGAGAGTGACAAATTTTCGTGACGAAAAAAGGACATATGAAAGGTAATATTAAATATATGTTACTGTTTATTAAGTGATTTTTTCTTAATTAAGAACCCCAAATGAAGCGACCATAGCGATTGGGTTCTTAATTGTTAAAATGTTTCCTTAATAAAAACTACCTTTCTGGAACACCCCCAGTCTATAGAGAGTTGGGTGGTGTTAAGGTTAGGAATTTATCAATTATGTCAGTCTATATGTAAATAGCGAACGTAAATCTGGTGACAGAGTGCACATTATTTACATCGTGATCAGCTTAATTTCTTCAATGTTGCAACCTTTTGAGAATGATTTTTGTGATAAAAGCCTTATCCCTTCTCTGTATAATTTCGTTGCTGAGGGTTGAAGACACTTCCATGTAAACTATACCGAAGTGACCCCTAAACATTGCAAAAAGAGGAATGACACTTTACCCTTCAAGTGCCTAACTGTGTGCATTAACTGATAAATGTTTAAATGACACTTTTCATTCATTTGTGGTTTATATAATACATGTAGTTCAAAACGAACAAAATATTTGGGTTTTGTATATATATTCTCCATGGACTTCAAAAACGACCCGCCATAAAAGCGGTTAAATACAGTAGTTGATTGATTGTATCTAGATCTCGCTTAGAATTTTACCAATGTGACGTCGTCCTAATGAGGCAGGGCTACTACGCATACTTCCTTCCAAAATCTTAATTATTAAGTGTTCGACTTAATAAATGTTTGACAAAGTTTGTCTATCTACACAATTAAGAAGTTTTTTTTGATGGAGTCATTTCATTGGTCGGCAAATGATGTTGCACACTTAAATACATGTTTTTTTTTTATTTTGCATAACTTCCGTTTTATCTTTGTTTTTACGGCAAATAGCAAACATATGGCATGGCGTTATTCTGTCGGCATACAAAATATCACAATAAACACTTACCCTATCGAGTGCTCGAACCTGTTATGTGATGCGCCTGGATATACGAAATAGGCCCCACCAAGTTGTTTAATGAATCGTAGACGTTGAAATTGTGGTGTATCTACAATCTTCACTAACAAGGGCTCTAACTCTATATTACCGTGAATAGGATCGTTAAAAATCTGTCAAAATAAATGATATGTAAGGAAAACTCGCAACAGTAGTATATAAATTGCACATTATTATCACTACTGTATCATTTACTTAACGAGTTGGAAGTTACAGGTATAATGACATAAATTTTCACGGAAATTTGTTTTTAGGAAAATAATTTCAAATATGATGCAATATGGTAGACTATGCATGAAAATATATCTGACATATGTTTGCGGTTTTGATTGAAATATCACTCCTTCAGGAACACGTCAGTGGACTATAACTCAGCAAGTCTCGTTGCCGCCAAATGAGCGGGTCCCCTCGGGACGGGGATTCCGATCCGATCCACAACATATAAACATATTGTCATTCTCTGTTTATACCAATTGTCCGAATTTTCGTTTTCGTTTAAATGTTAAATCAATACTGTTGCAATGTACATGATGCGACACTAGCTGATGACCACATAAAGCTACGACACAATATTTTTTATTTAACATACAGGCTATTATTTATATGAGTTTAAGTAAAAACATTTCAGATAACAGAAAACGTTAAAATCTAAATAAATCTGTGTAACAAATTAACAATCTAGCAATATTCAGAACAAAAATGCATAATAATTGTTCCTTAAAATTAGGCATGTTCTTTATTACATAATTAAAAAATGAGGGTGGGTGATCTTCGGTAACATTAGTTAAACGCTAATTACTGCACTGATGACTTATAAGGTAATTAGCTAAAGTTTTGGTTTATCTTTCAATATTTAAATAATGAACATATGCCATGCTGTAGGCAAAAAATTGCCAATTCCAATGGTACATATTTTTCCAATGTAGTACTTTTCTCGATTATCAACATATTGTTATACAAAGAAAACTTTCGGCAAGCATATCGGAAACAAATGGCTAACAATAAAATTTATATACAATTCGAATCAACAAAGAACATTATAATTAATGGACATGTCAATTGCTGTGTCAACAATTGTTACGTGATTATCCAACCTGAAAATTAAAAGTTAAAATTTGAGCATACATTTTATTTATGTCAACCTACATTAATAAATTATTTATTAGGTCTAAATATTAATGGAAATATCGTAAATCGGTATTTCATATTTCAGAAGGTTCTGTAAAAAAAAATGAACGTACATTTAACACCCTAAACCCAATGTTAGAATTAAAATCAGAAGTAAATGTTTACATAAATCATCCTAAACCGAAATTCTAATAAAAAGAAAGAGGAATGTTTTTTTCTGAATTTAAAAGAACAATTGTATACAAAATCCAGGAGTGTTACTTTAAAAGATTCAATTTTTTAAAATAAAAAATAAGGATGGTAACAAAAAATAGTTATGTATCGCTGACGCCTAAGTTAGAAGTTTTAAGCATCTTTTTTATTTTTATTAATAATAAATTTGAGCTGATATGAAGAGATTTAATTAACATATTTTTATATTACCTTTGCGGCCGGCAAATGAACATTTACGTGGAGATTCATAAGAATCTTGCTACCGAATAAGTAGTTATGGACACCAATAAAATCGGTAAAAATCGTCCGCAGGGGGTTATACCCCCCCCCCCCCCGATTTTTTCGTAGTTTATTTAAGGCATTTGGGAGGGAATTCCCTGCTATTACGTTGAGATGTACGCATATATAGTTGATTGCAAATGCAACGACGGTCGTCTTTGGACACCTACATACGCAAAAATGATAACATTAGATGGCAGGGAATGATTACCGTTTTTTAATTCTTCATACGTTCGTAGATTATTCCCCTTAAATATGGTAGTAATTTAAACAGTTTTAAAATATTTCGATGTGAATATGACCGATGTTAATAGATATATAAAAAGATGTTAATATATCGAATCGAGATGAAGATTTCGGTGACAATTTGACAGTAAATAAGAAAACTGATTCCTAATTACTTAGTAAATGATAAGCTATCAATGAGTTATCCAGGGTAAAGTTCTTATGATTCGATTAAATAGAGGATATTGAATGAGTGTAAGTTCAATACTGAATTTATTGCACGAGTTGAATAAAATTATATTATGCGAGCCTCTGGCGAGTATAATATTATTTTATTCAACGAGTGCAATAAATTCAGTATTGAACTTACACTCATTCAATATCCTCTATTTATCACATACCCAAAATAAAGACCGTTTAAAGTGAAGTAAGAGTCATTTTTCATTGACGCGCCTATAGTATAACGCTAACATTTAGCGCGTCTTTACACTATGTTTGTATAACGCTAATGACGTCACGTCAAAATATATGCACGGCCGTGCAATACCATATTTACGGAGTCGCAAAATCGGCACGGGTGTGTGATAATTAATCATATTGTTTAAAAGTTGTTGTAATAAAATGTCAAATCTATTTGTATTGAGCTATTTCATGTATTTAAAAGTAAATTTAAAGCAGAATAGAACAGTACAAGAACAAGGTGGCCATGTAACTGAAAAATAATTTAAAGAA
>NW_026866778.1:0-21666 GCF_026571515.1 Ruditapes philippinarum
TAGTTTATACAAAATTGCTAAGGGAAGTAACTTAAATAAAAGTTATGCACAATTAGTACAACAGTTGTCTATCTTTTACATTCACTAAAGAGTCTATACTAATTGCAATTAGTGTAAAGTAAAAGCAATTGGAAGGTAAAAATTAATTTGATAAAATATGAGAATTCTGAATGGTAGAAGCTCACAGTAAGGTGTCAGTATTTACACTGTCAGTGACTACCACTGATATCAAATGTTGTTCCTGAGGTTGACAAATACAGACTTGTTTTCCAATCTAAATAAAATCCCTTATCACTAAATAACTCAAAACATGCAAGTCAAATTTTGAGAAATCAGACAAAATTAGTCACTTGATTAAATCCTTCAACAAACTACTTGTCACTTTTGAATGTTCACATCAAAAGAAAATTGAAGCTCTGTTAATCTTTCAAGTAAGTACTTAGTACGCCCTTATCTATGAACGAGCAAATATCCATACACAATGTACAAAGACATTAGACTTCTTCTTTTATATTAAATAGTAAAGTTTCCTTCCTTATATCTATCATATATCAAATAAATAAATATAATCTTTTTATGGCCAAACCTCAAAAAATAATCAGGTTCAAAATAAAAAAAAGTCAACAACCCGTTTTTTGTTTTTTAATCCCCTTCCGAATAGCGGAAAGGGGTTTATAGGATAATGGCCTCAGTCTGTCAGTCCGTCAGAAACACTTTCATGTCCGCTCCAGAACTTTTAAACCGCTGAAAATTTTTGAAATAACTTGGCACAAGTGATCACCATAATGAGACGATGTGCTGAGCGCAGAAATTGGGTTGCTACCCCAAGGTCAAGGTCACACTTAAAGGTAAAATGTTAAAAGTCTTCATTTCATAAAAAAAAAATCTACATTTCTTGTCTGCTCCATAACTTTTAAACCGCTGACATTTTTTTAAAATAACTTGGCACTAGTAATCACCACAATGAGACAATGTGCATAGCACAATAATTGGGTTGCTAACCCCAAAGGTCAAGGTCACACTTAAAGGTCAAATGTTAGAAAGTCTACATTTCATGTCTGCCCAAAATATTTAAACTGCTGCAATGTTTTTAAGATAACTCGACAGAAATGATCACCATTATGACACAATTGACAGAGCACAATAAACAAGTCACAACCCTGAAGGTCAGGGTCACACTCAAAGTTCCAATATAAAACCATCTATTTTTCATGTTCGCTCTATAACTTATTGACAATTCAAAGATTTTGAAATTACTTGGCACAAATGATCCCCACCATGACACAATCAGCAGAGCTCAACATCCAGGTTGCTATCCCAAGGTCAAGGTTATATGTTTTCTCCATAACTTTGACTTTGTGGAAGGTTTTAAATATCTTGGCACAAATAATCACCATCATGAGACTATGTGCTTATGACATGCATGGCACAACATCAAGGTCATGGTTGGCAAAAGGTCAAGAAGTACACATTCATGTTCACTGCAGAAGGGGATTTAGCTGTCCTTCAGACTGCCTTGTTGTTTTATGTTTGTTTTTGTTGTTGTTGTTGTTGTTTGTTTTTTTTTTAAATAAAATAAATATGTAACCAGTTCATGTCATTACAGATATAGCTGGGTAAAATAGCTGTAGTTGGGTAACATATGGCCAGATCATTTAATTACAGATGTAGCTCTACTTGTAAAAAATGGCCAGTTCAAATAACTATCCCGTTAGCTTAGTAGATAGAATATTGGACTGTTGGACCTCGAATCAGTGAACTCAGGTTTGATTCCCAGATGGTGCAGGTCACTTTCATTGTGATTTATCATAAAATCCTTTCTACAGTAATTCACATTGTGTCTCCGCTCTGGCATACAGAAGTTATCAGTTCCTTGCAGAAGTGAAGGCAATTAGTACTAGTAAACTGCTCGACAGTTGTCCAAAAAACAATGTGTTGGCTGAACTGTGCTCTGGTAAATTCTATGCTTACTGCGATGATCCAGACAGTAAACTTCAAACACCACCATCAGGGCAAGTTCATTACAAATCAAACTGGGTAAAGGTTATAGTTATTAAGTATTAAGGTATTCTGCAGAAAACATTATATCAGATTAAAAAAAAACTAAAATTCTCTAAATTTTATCATGTTACACAGAAATGTTAAGAGAGAGATTATGATGTTTTTTTGATCTTACAGATTTTAATTGAAATTCAAAATTGATTAAAAATTCACATAAGAGTTTAAATTTCACCAGTTGGGATCACTTTCTGACAATGTTTTCTATCCCTTACTTGAAGTTGTTTTTTTTTAAACTGTTTGAACACACTGTATCAGTATCAAATTATTATGAAAATCTTGTTCATCAGAGTTCTCTTAAAATTCCAATTAAAATTTTATCTGAGAATAATTCATTTATTCATCTGTTGAAATTAAATTTTTGCTAGGTCTTCGACTAAAATCTTGTATTTAATTAAGTTTCTGCCTTGCATTTATGCACAATTTTGGCTTAATTTGTCAAATTTTGTAAATTTAACACTTCTAATTTTTATGTAACATTACTTTTTTTTTTTAATTTCAAGCAATTTAAAGACATAGTATCTGCTTACACTATCAAAATATACTTTCACTGTCTGCTGAAAAGCATGTCATAATTTTTTTTAACTAATAAATTTCACAAACCCATGACAGAGGAAACATTAGTAATTAAATAGTCAATGGTCATAGTGAGCTTGACCTTACCACATCAAAATCCATATGGGTTATCTACTGGTCATGGGCAATGTCCTACTAAGTTTAACAATACTAAGTTTAACAAACTTAGGTTTATTTTTTCACAAGTTATTTTCAAGATTTTATATAATGTCAATATGGCCCTGACATTTAATCTAACAACCATAAAATCATTAATGGCTAATGTCCCTACTAAGTTACTTAATTACCAGTTGGCTTATTTTTCAAAAGTTATTGATCTGCCCCTAACTACTGTGGGTTCAAGTCCCGACAGGGACTTTGAATTCTTTCATGTGAGGAAGCTATCCAGCTAGCTTACAGAACGTCGGTGCTTCTACACCGGTGCTTGTTCGTGCCTTAAATAATGTGTGGAAGGGCATCTGAGGCATCAGTAAAGCTGGAAAGTCACTATATTACCTACATTGTGTTGGTGTGACATTAAATGGATAAGGATTTTACACAGTGTCAGTATGACCTTGACCTTTGTCTTAATGACCTCAAAATCAATACAGGTCATCTTATATTAGGGTAAAATCTAATGACCTTAAAATCCATAAGGGTCTACTACTGGCTATAGGCAATATCCCTTTTAAGTTTCACAAACTTAGGCTAATCCCTTCTTAAGTTATTGAGTGTAATAATAGTCATAAGGACATTCCATCATAAAACACTCCTCACTTTATAAGTGGAGGCAAAATTATTATTTTTGTGAAGAAAGTACCCAGTAACCTGGGCAAATCTTGCATAACAGCATCTGTATTTTTTCAATTCTCAGAATATTGTCAATAATGTTACAGTCTTTACTATTACCATCTGTGTATGCACAAAATGTGGTCTGGACACTGTTCAAACTGTTTATAATTTATAACATTTTCCCCAACATTTTGATACTGATATCTCTTTAGTTTGGAACTGGTCAAAATTTCCAGCAATGTTTGGTCAAAATTAAATTGTGCAATATAATTGATATGTTTTGAATTTTTTTTTAAAGACATTGCTAAATCAGCAATGTCAATATCTTGAAAATAATAAAAATACAGTAAACAGTGTAAATATTTCAGATTTGAAGTAAATCCACATGAAAGTACACCTGCATACATAATCTGAAGTTAAAGAACGCAGTATGTTCACATTCATGCTATAAGAACAAATAAACACACAAGGACAACACCTGTTTATATGAAATGTTGACTAACAAACCATCAAAGGTAAATACTTTTCCCATACTCATCCCAGCTCTTAAAACATTCTTGGCTACTGTTGTCAAAGGTTTGTCATTATTTTCAAGTACTCTTACACTGATGTCCAGTGGTTAAAATGACTCTCCACAATGACAACGTAGTGACCATCTTTCACACCTTTAACTGTCCACTTTTGACCATTTCACACCTGATAATAAAATAAAAGACACAGTTTATTTTGAAGCACATCAAAATGTCAATATAACTGACATCATAGAAACTTGTGCACTTTTAAGTTTTGCTAACCATACAAGTAAGTCAGATGTAAGTGAAGTTAATTTAATCATACACATTGGTAATGTGAAACAAGCTTTCTTAAACTTATATTTATCATCTAAGAGTCTGTTTTATGAATTTTGTAACACTGGTATCATCAGGAAACATTATTGTGAGAATATTAGAGTTGAAATAAACACAATCTACCTGTTAACATGTAACAATGATGGTGTTACATTGAAGGTGTAACATTTTAGGTGTAACGCTGAAAGTGTCACAATGAAGGTGTAATATTGCAATATTCTAGGATAATGCCCCCAAAAAATTGCCCCCCCCCCTCCCGAATTGCCCCCTATAATGAAAGAGCGGAGAATTGCCCCATCTTGTCAAAAAATAAAATGTAATAGAATGCAATATATTTTATGGCAGAAACTGTTAATATGTTTATAGTAAATTGATGTGTTTTTTCATGCATTTTGTATAATAATGCATTTCGTATAATGCATTATTCAACGGTAAATAGCATCAATTAAGGACACAGCAGTATTTATTAAAGTACAAAGGTGTTAAACACTGTTTACAAAATGAGAATTAATGTGTGCTTACATGTATGTACAATTTACTTGTTGACGATCGGCTTCCGAACTTTTCAAAATTTGTACATCAGGGCAGCGTTTTACTAACATTGCGTAAGTTTTTACGTAAGAATTATCGTAACTTTACGCTTACGTTTAAACTTACGTAAATCGTAAGTGCGTTTCACAAAACTTCCGTAAGTTTTTCCGTAGACTTACGTTAAAATATTTCGTAACTCTTCAAATGGAGGTTTGAGAACTCTTCACTATGGGAGGCGTTGCGGGAATCAATGTCAAAAAACACTGTCGTCTGTCAAAATGGAAACTGTCAACGTCAAACGCGCGAGAAAGTTGAATTGGTCCCAGGCTGTAGTCGATGAACTAAGAAATTCATACTTGGAGTTTCGTAGTGTCATCGATGGACGCCTGGGAGTCACTCTCACTAATTACCAGAAAGAGCAGACATGGAGAAGTATTCAGGAAAGGTAAATGTCTATCAATGTGATTCATCAAACATTTTTTCAGTTGAACAGAGCATAAAAAGTATTTACAGTAGCTCCGTGATTTTGATATGCTTTTGCATGGCCATTAGATCTATTAAACTTAACTGCAGTTCGGAATAAAAGCAAACGTGTTGATTCGCAAAGGCGATTACAAATAAAAAAAGTGGGTGGGGGATGGGGGTAACGGTTTAACTGCATACATGCATGTAATGAAATATCTACACCGAATTTGTATTCGTAAGTAAAATGGGTTCAAGTGACAATGGAATCTCTTATTATTGTCATTTTTATTATGCACATAGATATATGATACAGACACTAGCTATTGTACTTATGTGTATGCAATCAGAATCGATGTCCAAGGATATTTTTACCTAAATTGTAAAAGCCATTTCAGGAAATTTGGTAAAACACTTAATAATAAACTAATCATGTCATGAATATAGTTAATTTTAAACTTTGTTCCTTTGTGATTTTTCATTTACATCCATCTTTTGAAGAAAAAAACACAGACTTTTGAATTGTGTAGGATCAGTTACATGGCCAATGAAATGCCCTGAAATCACTTATGATATTTCTTTATATTTAAAAGATAAATAAAAACAAAATGACAAATTCTTTATTTATTCATTCAAATTATGTATGTCACAGTCTAGAAGCGTTCACTTTTTAGGGGGAATATGTGTAAGTTGTTGAATAGCTGTTGAACAGTATTCCAAAGTACCCGGGTTCAAGTCCATGACACCCTGTGACATATATAAAAATTTAGTACTTGCGGGAAAGGAAATATTGATTTTGAATGATCATTATTTGACATAATATAGAAAATATTGAATTCCTCAACAAGTTTATTTTCAATATTTTTTTGTGTTTCGTCTTGTGGATAAAATTAAAGTTTGTTAAACTTGTCAAACATAATGTTATAGAGGCTAGCTTTACAACAATATCTTGAACTTGTTTCATAAAACTTTATATGACTAATCATGTGACACCAAATATTTCTTAAATGTCAGCATGTTATCATTACTTTTGAAGTTTCCAAAGAGTAGCTGAAATTAGGTCATCACTGAAACAGAGCAGATATAAACATATCAAAGGAAAATACATTACCTTGTTAAATATCAATCAAGTAAAAGATTAGTGTTCCCTTAAACTCTACCTAACTTTAAAGCTAGTTTTAATATAAATCTGCTTCAGTTTTCTGACATGTTATGGACAAGATTTTTGAAATATTTTTGAATGTGCATTTTTATATATTGCAATCAGGATAAATGCACAAAGCAAGGAAACACGGACATTGGACGAAATCAAGAAGAAGCTGTCCGATATGAAAACGGCTATCAAGAAGAAGGAGAGGGAGAGAAGGCAGTTGTCCACCAAGACAGGCGGTGGCCCTGCTCCTATACTTAATGAACAGGATGAGAAGGTAACTATTAAATAATTTTCTAATAGAGATATTTGAAAACTATTTTCTTGCATATGATAAATTGACAAGTACATTTTCATTCCTAGTAATATTTATTGTCAGTCTTATTGATAACAGTGAAATGCTTCAGTAGTGAAAGCATTTTTTTTAAGACTGGATTTGTTTGTTTACAAATATAAATGGGAAAATAAAAGTTACCATAGTTTTCTATCAAATTTAATATGTCACAGGGTGTCATGGACTTGAACCCGGGTACTTTGGAATACTGTTCAACAGCTATTCAACAACTTACACATATTCCCCCTAAAAAGTGAACGCTTCTAGACTGTGACATACATAATTTGAATGAATAAATAAAGAATTTGTCATTTTGTTTTTATTTATCTTTTAAATATAAAGAAATATCATAAGTGATTTCAGGGCATTTCATTGGCCATGTAACTGATCCTACACAATTCAAAAGTCTGTGTTTTTTTCTTCAAAAGATGGATGTAAATGAAAAATCACAAAGGAACAAAGTTTAAAATTAACTATATTCATGACATGATTAGTTTATTATTAAGTGTTTTACCAAATTTCCTGAAATGGCTTTTACAATTTAGGTCAAAATATCCTTGGACATCGATTCTGATTGCATACACTGTACACATAAGTACAATAGTGTCTGTATCATATAGATCCTCTATGTGCATAATAAAAATGACAATTATAAGAGATTCCATTGTGACTTGAACCCATTTTACTTACGAATACAAAATCGGTGTAGATATTTCATTACATGCATGTATGCAGTTAAACCGTTACCGTAACCCCCATCCCCCACCCACTTTTTTATTTGTAATCGCCTTTGTGAATCAACACGTTTGCTTTTATTCCGAACTGCAGTTAAGTTTAATAAATCTAATGGCCATACAAAAGCATATCAAAACCACGGAGCTACTGTAAATACTTTTTATGCTCTGTTCAACTGAAAAAATGTTTGATGAATCACATTGATAGACATTTACCTTTCCTGAATACTTCTCCATGTCTGCTCTTTCTGGTAATTAGTGAGAGTGACTCCCAGGCGTCCATCGATGACACTACGAAACTCCAAGTATGAATTTCTTAGTTCATCGACTTCAGCCTGGGACCAATTCAACTTTCTCGCGCGTTTGACGTTGACAGTTTCCATTTTGACAGACGACAGTGTTTTTTGACATTGATTCCCGCAACGCCTCCCATAGTGAAGAGTTCTCAAACCTCCATTTGAAGAGTTACGAAATATTTTAACGTAAGTCTACGGAAAAACTTACGGAAGTTTTGTGAAACGCACTTACGATTTACGTAAGTTTAAACGTAAGCGTAAAGTTACGATAATTCTTACGTAAAAACTTACGCAATGTTAGTAAAACGCTGCCCAGGGCTTTTACCAATGATGTGAAAATCAATAAAATTTATTAATTTAAAGTTTATAATGTTTCTTGTGCATAAGGGAAACTACTTGAACTAACATGCCAAATGTTTAATTTTGAATAGTCTCCCTTCAATAAATCAATAATGACATTGTATTAAAGGCTTAAAGCAGACTTTGTTCTTCATTCGAAAGTAAATATAAAAGGATGGTCTGAACTGTCTGTATGCTGAATGCCACTGAAGTTAAACCTGTATTGCTGGAAGCTACTATACATGAATACTATTTTAGGCCCCCTTGCAGGTCCAGGGTAGAGCCCTGGTTCAGGTTAAGAGGACAAAGCCTCAGACGTTACTCCACACATCTGGACATATAAATATGTTAAAATATATAGATCTATGTTTTAAAATATTATTCCTACAAAAATAAAAATTTCAAATGTTGCTTTACATTGCTCAGTGTTTTTTTGCCTGTAATCTTGGTAATTCCTATATGTATTTAGATAAAATATGTTAGATCTCTTAACATGTTTTAAAAGTTAACGTAGCACGATATTACATCAAAATATTGAATAATGTATATATTAGAATATATGTTATCAAAGTTTAAATTATCAATGTATAATAAACGCACAACAAAGAAAAATTAAAAAGACTCAATGTTTGCTTTAACTGGTGCAGTTTAATACAGTGCACAGAGGTGACATTTGTGCGTTTTTATTTATCTCGTGCGCACGAGATACCATGTCGTGACCACGAGATACTAAGTCATGCGCACGAGATAATAAAATGGTGCGTCTGAGATATTATGTCGTGTGCACCACAGGGGGCCCACACAGTGTTTGGATGGTATATACTGCTTGATAGTGACCTTAAAATGAGATTTTAATCATAACCTTATAATATGTATATAAATAGTCTATATTTATATACATATTATAAGGTTATGACTAAAATCTCATTTTTAGGTCACTATCAAGCAGTATATACCATCCAAACACTGTGTGGGCCCCCTGTGGTGTGCACGAGTTACTATGTGGTGCGAACGAAATAATTAAGTCTGATGAATATTCAAATAAATATCAATTACCTTTAGCAAGTTTAAATTCTAGAATGTCTTCGTCCCGACATTAATTGAAGATAGACAGATTCTGCCAGGTCATTGACGATTCTATTACAATTGGCGTATCTTAAAAGGGGAGATAACTGTAACATAAAACTAATGTCTGAAAAGCGTCAAAAATGTCAAGATAAAAAGAGTAGTTTTGAAGAAGATAAAGAAGAAAAGATTGAAAACAATAAAATTGGTGGTTTAAAAACAAGGGTGAAACATGTTTAATGCTAGAGTACTGTACAATTTGGTAGGAAATACTACTCCACAACTTTATAAAATAACATATCAAACTGTAGATCATGTAGGTCTGGGACAATATAATGAGGTTATATTGTTGAGTACAAAACTGAATTCTGATGGACGAGTGCACAGCTGCCAAACCTATTTGGACGAGGAGTTAGCCGAGTGTCAGTCTGGTTTAGGGTTTTAAGCTGTATACGAGTCCAGTAGAATCAGTACTGTTCTCAACAACATAGAATGGCCTCTTTATTTCACAAACAGAACAGAAATAAGGAGATAATATGATTTTTTTTAAACTGAAAAAGAAAATAAGGCCTGATCTGTCCCAGGTCCGATGGTGTACATGTACGATATTCATTATTTGTTATAGATATTTTGGACCTTTAAAATGAAAACGAGACTACACAAAACGATATGGTTTGATATGGATTGTTGGACCCTGGAAACGTAAACGAAGCTTGTTTGGGCGAATGGTAACCACGTGGTTCAAACGCTGAAAGTTCATTGGTTATGTTTCAGGAGGTGTGAAATAAATATTTACATCGTCCTTGTCACATTGGGTGATATTTAAAGAGACATGCATAACGTTATTTCCCGTTTTTCGTGAACGTCAACTTACGTCAATTTTGTTAAATTTTTTCTTTCATCTAGGTTAGTAAATCATGTCTGTTGAAAAAACACGCTGGTGACTTAAAATTCACCAGAAATAAACATGCTAAGTGCTTGTAGTAATTTTATTTTATTGAAAGTAAGAACACGTTTTGTCGACAAAAGTCATCAAAATTTTGACAAGCGTCGGTAACAGCAGGGTCACATTAATATGTTTTCTCAAAAATGCAAAACGTGCGTAAAAATTAAAGTGGAACTTACATGCGAACTTTTTATTTCGTTGCCATATATGCAATTGTTTAATTACAGGATATTTGTTTAGGAAATTTCTAAGAATTTCAACATTGTAGTATTGAAGACGGGTGCTTATTTTTCATGTCAACGAATTAAATTTTATGTCCCGCCAAACATAATACCAAAAATAAAATAAAAATTACCCCGAAAAATTTATAATATCATATTCCAATAGCGGTTACACAGTGTTGGTAGGAAATAAATTGATTGTGAGTGGGACGGTTATACCGGTTTTGTTGATAGATAGAACTGATGATGTTGTGAGTGGGACGGGGGGTTTTGTTGATAAATAGGTGCTATGAGTGGGACGGGCATACCCGTTTTGTTAATAAATAGGTGCTATGAGTGGAACGAACATACTCGTTTTGAATATGCATCGAAGGGTTAAGCTGTGTCCAGTTCCTATGATTGCAAATTAAATCGTTTGATTTTGAATCATGTTATATATAATCTAACTTTAATAAGTTCATATTTTACTTTATTTATCAAGAATTCAAAATATAGGTTAAACATGTGATATATACATGTTGTATTAATGAATTAATAATATGATAATGAAACCTTGAGGTACACAAATACAGACATAACAGCTGTGTCATAAAATATATGTATGTACATGTAAATAACTAAACATACATGTAAGTGTCAACCAAGAGCTATTTTTAAAGCAAATCATTGTATGAAATAGTTATGTAAATGATAATAATACCATGATGGCCGATAATCTGATGTGTGTTTACGTAAAGCGCGACATTTTTTATTCAAATGACAAACTGCAGGGTGAATAGGGGCGCTTATCCAATAATGAGGGCACACTTTTTTTTTGAGTTTTTACACATTTCATGTTATATATATATATAAAAAAAAACGTTAGAGGCAGAAACATAAATATTGAAGAAAAAATGTTTTAAGTAGACGTAGCACCAGCAACAGGTGCTGCAGCAGCAGTAGAAGCAGCAGAATTAGCAGTAGCATTAACAGCAGCAGTATTCTAACAGTAGCAACAAGTAGCAGTAGCAAGGTAATAGTAGCAATAGTAACATCAGCAGTGCACGTTAGCAACAATAAAAGTAGAAGCGATAGTGGATAGTTATAATTAGGAAGAAGATTATTTCTATTTATAAGTATAGTGGAAATAGGTGGAAACGTAAACAAGGGTCATATACTTTTGGACAAACAATACAATTCGTTACAGCACTAAAATAATAAAAAAATCACTGCCATAATGACGTATTCGTCAGTTTAAAGATAGAAATGACTCATTCTTAAAGCGTAAAGACTAAGAACAACTGCGCTGATTTTAAGTACCTTAAGAAAGCAAATTTCAGGGAGACAACATGAGTTGACGAATATGATATTATCTATTCAAACGACACTTGACATCTTTTACTTACTTGTACTCACATTAGCCACTTTAAGCGCTTACATAGCGTGACTTCAGACTTGCTTGGGCGTTCGAAGAATAACCCACTTCCACCTCACACCAGTGAGACAGCACTAGCAAACGATTTCTTGCGTTACTTAAGTGACAAAATCCTTAGACTTCGTGATGATCTGGATAACATAAACACAAAAACATGATCTGCAGTGATTGATAGTATTATGGCATATGATGTACCATCAAGTGAAAATATCATGAACAAATTTATACCACTAAATGAAAAAGACATAATCAAACTTGTGAGTGAATCAAAGTCAACAACATGTGAGTTGGACGTTATGCCAACACCAAAGCTGAAAGAAAATCTTCATTTGCTTGCACCTATTATGACAGAAATCGTTAATCGGTCATTGTCTTCTTGTGTTTTTCCAGAGACGTGGAAGAGCGCTGTTATCAAGCCCCTTTTTGAAAAGAATAGCCTTCCCTTAGAATTGAAAAACTATCGTCATTCTCGTCGAAAACTCTTGAAAAAGCTGCAATGAACCAAATTTCAAGCCACATTGAGTCCAGCAATTTGTTACCATCTTACCAAAGTGCATACCGTAAATTTCACAGTGTTGAGTCTGCTATAATGAAAATGTACAGTGATCTGCTAGAAACAGCTGATAGCCGCCATGTGACAATAGTTGTAATGATTGATTTATGCGCCGCCTTCGATACTATCGATATTCCAATATTACTTGAAATCCTACAGAAAGACTTTGCCATACAGGGTCTTCCATTAAAGTGGATCGAATCTTATTTAACCAACAGAGATATGAAAGTTGTCATTGAACAGTCCTCATCGGATACTGAACCACTGAGGTTCGGGGTTCCCCAGGGTTCTTGTGCTGGACCGGTGATATTTACTCTCTTTATGGCTGCCCTTAACAAAATAGTCCAGAAATATCCGGCGGAATTGTATGGATACGCAGACGATCATAAAGTGGCATTTAAAATAAGAGCTGGTGACCATCACAGCGAAGAAATCGTTCGCAAAAAACTCACTGACTGTCTTAATGATATTGTGTCATGGATGCCCAGATTTAAGTTAAAAATGAACAATAGCAAAACAAAAATCATCATTTATGGTATTGACATCAGCTGAAGAAATTGAACATTTCCAGTGTCAATGTTGGTGGGGTCGAAGTCAACTGTGTTGATCGACAATGTGAGAGACCTTGGAGTACATATGACCAGCACTTGAAGTTTTGACATCCATATTCAAAAGAAGTGTCAGATTGCACACATGCAGTTAAGAAATTTGGAAGCAATCAGAAAACATCTCACTCAGAAATCTGCAGAAATCCTTGTTCACGGTTTGATTTATTCACATTTAGACTTTAGCCTTGGATAACTCGCGGATATTCCAGCCTATCAACATGATAAATTACAACGTGTGCAGAATTATGCTGCAAGAATTGTCACTGGAGCTACTTACTATCAATCCAGTGCTGAAATTCTTAAATCACTCCACTGGCTTCCAATTCGTGCAAGAATCATGTACAAAATTATTGTGACTGTGTTTCGTGATGTAAATGGCACCGCTCCATTGTATCTTCGTGAATTGTTCACTAAATGCCAGAGTCAGTACAGGAATATACTGAGATCCTAATCATCTAGCGACACTCGGTTTGATATACCATCAACAATTTCAAAACTTGCTGATAGATCTTTGGCTATTGTGGGACCTAAATGGTGGAATTCATTGCCAGACTATCTGAAGGACATTACAAATGAAAATCAGTTTAAGGCCAAACTTAAAACATACTTGTTTGGACTGTTTTTCAACTAGAGATGTAGATTGGCTGTGTCATCGAGACTGAGTTTGGGAGTGTCTTGATCAAGCATAATTATTATGTGCATATAGTCTCAATACTGTGCAGCGCAATCAAATATTTAATACATTTTTGCGCTATATAAATGTCTTATATTTGTATTTGTACATACTTATGGAAATTAATAAACAAACTAATAATCTCAGTCATTCTTTTGATTGTATTTTATGTCTAATGCCCGTGAGAACGTCCGTGAGAATTTGGGCGCGTGGCCCGTTTTTCGTTGTTACGTCCTTATCAATAGGTAAACGCCCAGCAAACATTACATATAGGACCGACGTCGGCCCGATATCATCTTCAATGTCGGCCCGATATCGGCATCCGAAGTCGGCTCGACATCGGATGTGCAACCAGGCTCAAAGTCGGGCCGATATCGGATGCCGATATCGGGTACCGACTTACAGCCGATTTTTTACCTTCATTCATAATAAGCTTTTTTATTTCTTACAGCATATTAGTTATAGCTTTCCTTAACATATAACAGAACATATATATTTATTTTGCAAACCTTTTATTACATCAGCAAAATTAAAAATTCATATATAATACATAATATATTTTATAATTTACACATACATATTTCAATGTTTAAAAACCATGTATGTTTAACTTACGATTTTTTTCTTGCTATCACACATAAAAGTTTAAACATTAATCTTTACATGTTTCCTATAAAGATCAGTCAAAGTTAAATTATTTTAACAAAAATACTTAAGTCATGTGACTGGCAAATACAACCTTGCTATTTTCATACTTCTTTTTGTTTAGATAAAATAAGCTCAATGGCATTTTTCTTACTTGTTCCTTTGCACTTTTACATCCTGTAGACTTAAAATCTATCTATCTATCTGTCTATAAAGTGTCAAGCTGTTATCTCTGATATATTTAGTAACTGTATTTCAGATTTTGCACATTGAATCATACTCCAGTTATTACAAGTTTGAGTAATACTTTAAAAGAATAGCTGACTTTTTCACATTATCATGCTGAATAGTTAAACAGCATTTTGTAATTTGTACATGAGTTAATAATGTCAAGTGTTAATTATGGTTCCTCCTGGAGTCCCGATATATATGAACTTCTTCAATTGTTTAGTTTTCTACAGTTCTTTATTTCCACCATGTCTTGATCACTGACAGATGAGCTATTTCCTGCTATTGAATTGTTGCCCTCTTTTTCATCACTACATTCTGGAGCAAAATTGAAAAGAAACCTTATAAGTATATGTGTGTGTATAGATATAAGTTACAAGCTACAAATATTGTCTTGATCTATATTTAACACATATATAAAAAGAATATATATTAATTAAACAGTTTTTTTTAAACATATATGTTAATAAATCAGTAAAAAAAACAATGAAACATTACATAATAACTCTAAAAGCTCAAGCTGAATAATTATGTTTTCGTTATCATAGATTTTTTTGTCTACTTACTCATTCTAAGTGTTGCCTAGGACTCTGTATTGCATCAATTGGTCATCTTTAGCTTCTAAAATGACATTTTCTTTTTCAAAACCAGCTATTTCAGTTGTCATCACTCTTATTCAGATATGTTTGTCATGTCACAGACAGATGATTTACCTGCAATAAATCATTCATGTTTCAAACATTTTACTATAAGAAAATATATCAACATAATAATATATTCACATTTTTATTACTAAAGGACTATGATAAGAAAAGTGTCCTTTCAAAAGGCAAGCAGGCACCATCCATTTCTTTTAAAGTAATCAACATTTCATTATTTCTGATTAAAACTTTCATTTGACATCTCTATCATAATTATAACTTTTTAATAAAAAAAAAAAGAAAATTATAACTTGATGTTTATTTTCTCTCTCAGCCGCTTAATTTCAGGCAACAATTTAAAAAACAGTCGCGAAAATGTATTACAAAATAATTTTGGCGAGAATTAATTATGATTTCCCAAACCTACGTTCAAAATATCAATGACGCCCGAATACTACAACAATGAAATTTAATTTAAAAGCATAAGTAATTTATAAATTTACCAGTTGTAATTTGAGAAAAAAATCCACTTTTTTGCGACGGACGCGCGCCCTCAGGCGCGTTTCAGAGCTAAGTCATCTACACATGGGATTTCGTCGGCTACAATCGCGCAAGGTGTCCTCAACCGATTAAACAGCCCAAAGGAAATAGTACGTGGAATTTGATCCTTTTAAAAATTCCCATACTTTGTCGGGATATCTTAATATCTTCCATATTTAGCCTTTTCAGTTTCAAATTAAGTTATCCAAGTTAAAATGTGAACGCATATGAATGATAAAAACGTTTTAGTCCCGTAGTATTATTGCGCAATATGCAAATTACTGCCGAAACGATTTACCGCTGTCGAAAAAGTAGGACAGCAAATTATACTATAATAAAGGTGTAAGCTCTGAGTTCCAAGAAATTATTAGTAGGAAATAAATATTTCTACATTATACAAAACATAATCTTAAACAAATCAAAAGTTTTTCGTGACTCTAGAATAACTCGCGCATTAATAAAAGATGAACTATTTTCGTGACTCATACCGCGGGTTTAGCTGAATATTCAGCAGTTATTAATAAATTAGATACAGTACAATGGTTAGTATAAATATCTATTTTTGAAAATGCATGTAACAAGAGAGTTTTCAACACTTTACCACCATGTAGTCTTTCTTGAAGGAAGTTATGATATCAGTTCTACTTCCGATTATTGTGGTTTGTTTACATATTTTTCTAGGTCACGATATGAGTTAACCATCGCTATTCTAATCAAAGTGCTGCAGCACTGAATGCGACGGACATGCAACCGGAGAGACACCAAGGCTTCTTTTAGAAAAACAAAACAAAATAAAAACAAAACACAAAATATATAACAGAGAAAATTTGTTCCATACAAGTTCGAGATTTGTAGAGCAATATATTTTGTGTCCCAAATTGATATAATTCAGATTTTCTACTTTCAAGCACTTAAATACAGAATGAAATTTATGCCTAAAAACTCTGGTCAAATCAGTGTCCTTATCGATTTATTCTAAGAAATGATATGTAAATAGAAAAAAAAACTATCAACGAAATATTTCTAGAATAAATCCAGGCAAATAAACTTCAAACATAATACATTGTACATTTGAGAATGCTATTTAGAATTGCTTCGTGTTATATCATAGTGGGTATACAGACAATAAAATATAAGTCATTTGTATTTTTATTTCTCTTGGATATGTCTCGATCATTAAAAAAAAATTGGTTAAAATCATCAGCAATTAATAGTGTATTTCTTAGATTTTTTTATTTACAAGGTAAAGATGTAGAGTCCAGAGCACATCGTTTTTATTTTAATTTAAATGTCACTTAAGCACTACAGTGTTTAGTTGTCCTTTTCAACTTCACACTAAATTCCATTTTCAACTTGTTTGCTTCTTACAATTGTATAGCATTTCTAAAACTATTGCATTACAATCCGCTGGTTGTACTTCCTATAATCGCCTGTCCAAAAATCAGAACAGGTAAAGCAGAATCTATTTTTAGAATATCGAAGGTTAACTCATATCATGACCTAGTAAAATATGTAAACAAACCACAAGAATCGGAAGTAGAACTGATATTATAACTTCCTTACCATGATTTCAAGACTACATGGCGGTAAAGTGTCTTACATGCATTTTCAAAAAATATATATTTATACTAGCCATTGAACTGTATCTAATATATTAATAACTGCTGAATATTCAGCTAAACCCGCGGTATGAGTCACGAAAATAGTTCTTCTTTTATTAATGCGCGAGTTATCCTAGAGTCACGAAAAACTTTTGATTTGTTAATAATAATGTTTTGTATAATGTAGAAATATTTATTTCCTACTAATAATGTCTTGGAACTCAGAGGTTACACTTTATTGTAGTATAATTTGCTGTCCTACTTTTTCGACAGCGGTAAATCGTTTCAGCAGTAATTTGCATATTGCGCAATAATACTACGGGACTACAACGTTTTTATCAATAATATACGTTAATATTTTAACTTGGAAACTTAATTTGAAATGAAAAGGCTAAATATGGAAGACATTAAGATATCCAGACAAAGTATGGGAGTTTGAAGTTTGAAAGATCAAATTCATGTACTATTTCTTGGGCTGTTAATTGGTTTAGGACACATTGCGCGAGTGTAGCCAACGAAATCCCATGTGTAGATGACTTAGCTCTGAAAACGCGCGCCTGAGGGCGCGTCCGTCGCAAAATAGATTCTTCTTCACCTGTGCTGATTTTTGGACAGGCGATTAGGGATGTAATAAACCAGGCGGATTACATGCAATACTTTTAGAAATTCTATACAATTGTAAGAAGCAAACAAGTTGAAAATGGAATTTAGTGTGAAATTGAAAAGGACAACTAAACACTGTAGTGCTAAAGTGACATTTAAATTAAAATAAAAACGATGTGCTCTGGCCTCTTGTAAATAAAAAATATAAATAATACACTATTAATTGCTGATGATTTTAACCAAAAATATTTTTAATGAGACATATCCAAGAGAAATAAAAATACAAAATGACTTATATGTTATTGTCTATATGCCCACTATGATAACACGAAGCAATTCTAAATAGCATTCTCACATGTTTAATGTATTATGCTTGAATTTTATTTGCATGGTTTTATTTTAGAAATATTTCGTTGACAGTTTTTCCTTCTATTTACATATCATTTCTTGGAATAAATCGATAAGGACACTGATTTACAAGTTTGACCAGTGTTTTTAGGCATAAATTTCATTCTGTATTTAAATGCTTGAAAGTAGAAAATCTGAATTATATCAGTTTGGGACACAAAATATATTGCTCTACAAATCTCGAACTTGTACGGAACAAATTTTCTCTGTTATATATTTTGTGTTTTGTTTTTGCTGTTTTTTTTTCTAAAAAAAAGCCTTAATGTCTCTCCAGTTGCATTTCCGTCGCATTCAGTGCTGCAGCACTTTGATTTTAGTTTTGGCGCAAACTTCTTCTGATGGCAGGTGGGCTAGAAAATTAACACGTTGTGCAAATCACTTATAGACTAAATCGGCAACAGACATGGAGCCGATATAGCACCGAAGTATTTTTTATGAAAACGACTAAATTACTCTTTACAATAGCATCGATTTCTTGCTCAAATGAATTTGAGAAAAATATACTAAAAACTCATTTAATTGAATAACAGGAAATAAATGTATATTGGACCTATATCGGACCGATATCATCCTGTCTTTAACAAGTTTGTCTATATCGGATATATATCGGTTCGATGGCGGAAAGCCGACTTCGATATTCTGACATTTAGCCGATATCGGCCCGATATAGGTATGTTTGCTGGGCGTACGTGAAAACACAAAGCTCCAACAGCCATTGCTTTGACACCATCCGTCCGATTCCGTTTCAGTTTCGATTTGTACAAGTGTGAAGGGTCCCCTTTGCAGAAATGTAAAACTTTGAGCCCTAGCCCATGTAAAACTTCCTATTTTTTTACTCCGGTTTTCGTTGTTTCGTCCATATTAATATGTAAATATACGTGAAAAACACCAGGGGTCTGAGCCCACTGCTCCCAAACCATCCATTCAATTCCGTTGGAGATTCGACTTTGTACAAGCATAAAGGGTTACATTTACAGAAATGTAAGTCTTAAACCCCTAGCCCAAGTAAAAACGCCATGAGAACTCCACGTGGCGGGCCCGTTTAATGAAGTTGCATCCTTATTCTGTAAATATACGTAAAAACACAAGGCGCCTGAGTCCAATGCTTCGACACCGCTCGTCCGATTTCGTTGCGGATTCGATTTTGTACAGGCTGGAAGGGTCACCTTTCAAGCCGTTACCAAAGAAACACGTCCGGGAGAACTCTGCGCGCGCGGCCCGTTTATCGTTGTTACGTTCTTATCCATATGTGAACGTACCTAAAACAGAAGGCGCCCACAGTCACTGCTTTGACACAATCCGTCCGATTCCGATGCGGGTTCGATTTTGGACAAGTCTGAAGGGTCTCTTTTATAAAAATAAAGTCTACAAGCCCTTGCCGAAGTAAAACGTCTTCTTTTCTCTGCTATCTTACTTCTTCTTTTTCTCTCTTTTTCAGATACTAGTAGTTGATTATTTTACAAAACGCATTGTACTTTCAAACATATTCATGTACAGACGTCGGAACCACTGATTCCCGACAGCGATTAGTGTATCGCATAGCAAGCAGTGACTTTCCATGGCCACCATGGACTACCTAAGCACCAAGTGACTGTCCGTGACTCTCAGTGACTTACCACAGGAACCACTGACTCCCCATAGCAACCGCCGAATTTCCTTAATAGCCATAACCTTTCAGTAGCGACCGCTTGCTTTGCATAGCAACCAGTGAACCACCTTAGCAACCAATGACTTCCATAGCAACCGATGACTTTTCTTTGCAACGAATGACTTCCATAGCGACCACTGACTCATCATAGCGACCACGGACAACCGTCGGAACCACTGACTCCCCACAGCGACCAGTCAGTGTCTCGTATGGCAAGCAGTGACTTCCCTTGACCACCATGGACTTCCTAAGCACCAATAGACTGTCTGTGACTGGCAGTGACATACCACAGCAACCACTGCTTTCCCCTTGCAACCGCCGACTTTCCACAACAGCCATAACCTCTTATAAGCTACCTCTGGTTTTGCATAGCAACCAATGAACCACCCTAGCAACCAATGACTTCCATAGCTACCGCGGACTTTTCCTTGCAACCAATGACTTCCATAGCGACCACTGTCTCACAATTGCGACCAAGGACAACCGTCGGAATCACTGACTCCCCACAGCGGCCATTCAGTGTCTTGAATGGCAAGCAGTGACTTTCCATGGCCACCATGGACTTCCTAAGCACCAAGTGACTGTCCGTGACTGTCAGTGACATACCACAGCAACCACTGGCTTCCCCTAGCGACCGACGACTTTCCGCAACAGCATTAACCTCTCATAAGCGACCTCTTGCTTTGCATAACATTCAGTGAACCACCTTAGCAACCAATGACTTCCATAGCAACCGTTGACTTTTCATTGCAACCAATGACCTCAAGGGCGACCACTGACTCACCATAGCGACCACGGACAACCATCAAAACCACTGACTCCCTACAGCGACCAGTGTCTCGCATAGCAAGCAGTGTCTTCCAACGGCCACCATGGACTTCCTAAGCACTAAATGACTGTCTGTGATTCTCAGTGACTTACTACAGCAACCACTGACTCCCCTAGCAACCACCGACTTTCCTAAACAGCCATTACCTCTCATTAACGAACGCTTGCTTTGCATAGCAACTAGTGAACCACCTTAGCAACCAATGACTTCCATAGTGACCACTGACTCACCATAGTGATCACGGACAACCGTCGGAACCACTGATTCCCAACAGCGACCAGTCAGTGTCTCGTTTAGCAAGCAGTGACTTCCAATGACCACATTGGACTTCCTAAGCACCAAGTGTCTGTCCGTGACTGTCAGTGACGTATCACAGCAACCATGTACATCCCCTAGCGACTGCCCACTTTCAACAACAGTCATAACCTCTCATTAGCGACCGCTGGTTTTGCATAGCAACCAGTGAACCACCCTAGAAACTCGTGTCTTCTACAGCAACCGCTAAATTTTTCCTGCAACCAATGACTTCCTTAGCGACCACTGACTCACCATAGCGACCACGGACAACTGTCGGAACCAGTGACTCCCCACAGCGACAAGTGTCTCGCATAGCAACAGTGACTTCCAATGGCCACCATGGACATCCTAAGCACCAAGTGACTGTCTCTGAATTTACCAAGCAACCACTGACTTTTCTTGGTGACCACCGATTTTTCGGAACAGCCATTTCCTCATTATAGCGACCGCCCCGGCTTTTGCATAGCAACCAGTGAATTTGCATAGCAAGCCAGTGACTTTCGTAGCAAACAATGACTTTTTCTTGGTGACTAAGGACTTCCATAGCACCCACTGACTTTCATAGCGACCAGCGATTTTGCGGAACAGCCATGCCTCATTATAGCGACCCACCGGCTTTGCATAGCAACCAGTGAATCTGCATATCA
>NW_026866779.1:0-5313 GCF_026571515.1 Ruditapes philippinarum
TAAAGGCCCCAAAACCTTTCACCGGGTTTAAAAGGGGAAAAAATGGAACCAAAAAAATTTTTTTTTTTCCCTATTTATTTGATTTTTGGACATAAGTGGGAAAAATATCAAAAATTTAAAAAATACTATAAAAAAATTTTCTATATATAGTTTTTTTTAAAGGGTTTTTTAAAAATAAACTGCGGTTCCTATTAAAATGTTTTAAATATAACTGTCGGGAAAGATTTTTTCGTGATTTTACCCCCCTAATTTCAAAAAAACAATAAATATCTTCTAAAACCATCCACTTTTAATTAAAAAAAACTTTAAAGGCATCCCCCCTTAAAAAAGCCCCGGGTTTAAACCCGGAATTAAACCAAAATTTTCCCCAATCCCGTCTCCAAAGAGATTTTTAAAATCTTATTAAACTTAAAATATATATATATAATTATTAAAATATATAAATATATAGATAAAAAAACAAAAAAATTAAAATCTAACATTATAATTTTGGGTTTCCCCATATTGTATAAATTTTGTTGGTATTGATAAAAACTTTGAGCTCCAAACCTTTCCCCCTTTTTTTTAGAAAATCTTTATCTTAGGGCCTCTTTCTGTGTTGTCTTTAAAACGGTACCCTTTTTCCTGAGTATGGTATTCCCCAGAAGTTTTTGATAGCCAGATATGACGTCAGACATATACGTCATTCTAATGGAGGCCCCAAATAGCAAAGTTAAAAAAACCCCGGGAATCAATATGTTTTTAAATTTGAAAAAAAATTTTTGTTTTTATTTTACATTTAAAACAAATTTTTTGTCAAAAAGTGAACGATGAATACTTCTTTCAAGAAGGGAGCTTGGGGCACTGCGGACAAAAAATCGGAATAAAGCAAATGTTTTTTGCCCCCTGGGTGCAGGTCTATTTGGTGGTTTTTAAAAACCTAAACCCGGCTGAAACAACAATGTGTGGGCACGGTTTTAAACGGAAAAAGGGAATTTTAAAACCAAACCCTTTTTTGTAATAAAATTGTTGTTTTTCCAAAGAAATATCTAGTTTACAGAATTGTTTTTGGGGTAATTTTTTTTTTCCCGGGAGTGGGGGCGGGGGGGCAGGTTGGGGGGGGGGGAGGTCAAAACGTCCTAAACTTTTCCAAGAATTGTCCATATAAAATTTTAATTTTGTGCTAGGATTTTTTGGAAAAATATGTGGGGAAAACTAAATGTCCCTTTTGGGACTGGGGGATCCCTATTTTTTTTTGTGATAGTGATCCCAGGTTTATTTAAAAAAAGGGCATTAGATTTTTCTCCCTTTTTTAAAAAAAAATTTTTCCTTTTTTTAAACCCAAAAACCTTTTTAACCCAAAATTAGTTAGTTTTGTTTTTTTTAGGGGGGAAAATTTAAATGTAATAAATTTTATGGCCCCCTTAATACGGAGCTAAAAGGGGTAAACACAAAGGGGCATAGTACATTTTTCATAAAAATTCTTTTGTTTCGTTTTATGAAATTTATTTTTTAATGTTTATTAAAGTTATTTTTAAAAAGTTTAAATTTTTTGATCATGTTTCAAATGTTCCCGAAGTATAATAAATTTAAAAAAAAAACCCGGGAAAAAAGAACAATCAAAATTTTTAAAAAAAACGTAGATCTTTGTTTAAAGTACTAACCCGGTTTTATAAACGGTTGTTTTTCCCAAAAACCCCGCGGCCCAAATGGTTAAGGCGCTGACTTTAGTCAGAACAAAGGGTCCCTTAGGCGACCCCCGGGGAAATCTTTTTGTGAAAGGAAACCCCTTTCCCGGGGGTTTCGGAAAATCGGTGGCCTTAAAACCCCCGGGCCCGCTCGCTAGGGGTCGGGTTTTATTTAAACAACCGTTTTTTTTTTCTAAAAAAAATGGAAAGTTATAAAATTCGTTATAAATATTCCCGAAAGGGGTTTTAGGGTTGGTCGTTTGGAAATTTTGCCACGCTTTATTTCCCCTTTTCCCCCTAACGGTGTCTGTGGCCCCTCCCCAAATTTTTGAAAAATAAAAAAGGGATAGATTAATTACTAGATTTTTAAATTTAAGATTACCGAGAAATTTTTATCAATCTGATAACAATTAAAAAATATAATTAAAATTAAACAATTATAAAAAAATGACAATGTGTTTTTTACAAATCAACCCCCCTTTTTAAATTGGTTTTTTTGTCGGGTATAACCCATATTTTGGGTAAAGTATCCCGGGTATTGATATTTCCCCCTTCCCCTTTCGGGTTTTAAAAGGAAATTTTTCTGTAAATTAAAAGTTCGGGGAAAAAACACGGGAATAAAGATTTTTTTTTCAAATTTTGACCTTTTTTTGAAACAAACAACCGGGGAAATCAGTTTCGTCCCCTTTATGTATGGTGGACACTCAAGGGGGTTTACCCCAAGGCCCCAAAAAAAAGCTGCTTCCCGATCATACCGTCTTGCCCCCAACCCAACTTCCCCGGGCTTTTAAACCCGACATTTTAAATTCTGAAACATGACTTGGCCCCCGAAGCCCCTTACAAAGGGAACCCCCATATTTTTTGTCCCCCCGGGGTTTTAACTTGTTCTTTCCGGGATCTGATGTTTGAACCCCTAAGTGTGTGGCAAGCAAAGCATGGGGCGTCATCCCCTTGTAACACGTCATTAAACCCAAAAAAATTTTCTTTGGCCCCCTTTCCCCGGTGATTTCCAAAAAATTTATACCCACTCCAAAATTTTTTCCCAAACTCACCCATAAAATTCTTCGGGGAAAAGGGCCCTTGGGGGGACCCGTTAAAGGGATAGATAGTTCGAACCCCGGGGCCTACCCGTTTAAAACGGGGTGGGAAATACCCATATATATAAAATTTAAAAGTGAAATTTTTTAATTTTAAAATTTCCCTAAAATCTTTGGGTTTTTTATTATCTAGATCTATGGGGAAAAAAATGTTGAAAAAAAGTAAAAATTTAGTGATTTTTTTTCACTTTAAATGGGAAGGGCCTTAAACCTCTTAAATTTTGGGGGGGGAAAATTTTCGCTAAAATTGCTAAGGGTTTGGGGAAGGGGAAAAAACAGGGTTTTTGTTTCACTTTTGGGAAAACAGAAAGATTAAAAAAAAGTTTTTAATTGGAAGAGGTCCCAATCGGTCAGGAAAAACACTGACATGTAGTAAAAATTATTTTTATTTTATAATGTTTTTTTATATAATTCCTTTTTGACACGTTTAAAAAAACCCCTATTAAAATAAATGCATGCTTTTAAAAAGCGCTGTTTTTTCTGGGGACAGGCAAAGCCCCATAACAAAAAACATAAAGGGTTTCTCCCTTTGTTCCTTCAAAATTTTAAATTTTGCTCTGCACCCAAGTTTCCCCCAAAAAGGAACTCAAAATTTTAAAGGGAAACCAAATTTTCAATTTTTTTAAAGGGAAGGACTGTGTGTGAATTGAAGATTTTGAAGGGTTTCCCTGATATTTAAGTATAAATTTATCTGTGGATGAAACTCAAAAAAAATTTGCCAAAATTTTCAAAAGTTAAATGTTGAATTTTGTTTTAAGCCCCCCCTAGGGACATGGTGCTTAAACCACTCCGGGGGAACAGAAGACTGAAACGTTTTTTAGTTTTAAATGTTTTGAACTTTTTTTAAGGTTTTCATATTTATGTTTTTAAAAAGTATATTGTCTTTTTGTTTTGTGTTTAAGTAACAATAGTAGAGACCCTTGTTATCTTTGACTGTTCGGGAAAAAAAGGGAGAGCAGTTGGGGCCCAGGGTGCGCGGGCGACTCACACATTTCAAGGGCCCAAACCCAACCCAAATTCCGGGGCAGTGGGTGGGAGAACACTGCAGGGGTTTGGGAGATATCTGAAAATTACCCCCTTCGGGTACAGGTGGTTTTTAAAATTTTGGGTTTGGGTTTTAAATTTTTTTCAAATACGGGCCCTAATTATTGCTAAAAAAATTGGGCCAAATTTAATGGGAATTTTGTAAGGGGAATTTTGGGGTCGTTTTTTCCTGTTTTTTAAAACTTTTTTGGGGCAGGGGGGAAAAGTGAAACCTTTAAAAAAAACCGTGAAAAATTTGTTTTCTTTTTCAAAATAATTGGGTTTTTTTAAAAAGGCAGGATTTTCCCCGTTATATTTTAACGTTCATCGCCATTGGGGGCAGCAAGGGAAAAAATTACCCCCAAGCTTTCTTGAAAGTTTTACAGACCTTTAATCTTGTCCCGGGGAAGAAAAAATGGGTGCCCCCGGGGGCAGATACATATTATAAATTTCTGCCGGCGATGGGGGAGAAAAACCAGAAAGTGGTAAAATTCCCGACAGGAAAATCAAGTTTTAAACTTTTTTCAATTCCTTTTTCTTTTTCGTCCTTTTTGTCAGAATTTAGACTTAAACTACAAATTTTTAATATTTTCTCAAAAATTGGGAAAAATTTAAACCCTTACCCCATGAGCTCTTTTGAAAAAGGTGTTTTCATTGAAAAGGGCCCCCCCGTTACAAAATTTTAAGTTGCTATAAAACTTTTAAAAAAAAGGGTTCAATTTCTAACAAAACTTGGCCCCAAAAGTTTTACTGGACATTGCCTTTGTACAACAGTTCAGGGCTGGGGAAATTTCCTGTTTCCATACAACTAGGGGACTTCAAAAATTTCCAAAAAAACCCAATTTTTGGGGGTTGATTTTTTCCATCAAAATTGATTTAAAAATGCTGCCACCCTTTAAATGGATTGAGATAGAGTCAAAGGCTTTTTTAGCTTGGGTTTAAGTTAATTTTGATGACCCCGGGGGCCCTTTTTTGGTCCCCCAAATCCAAAGTTTTTTTGGGGAGAAAGGGGGAAAAACAGCCCCCCTTTAAAACCCCCCCAAAAAAGGGGGGGAACATCCCCCCTTCCCCAGCAACCCCCCTGATTTTTTTTGTGGTGCGGGGGGGTGGGGCCGAAAAGGGTAAAATTTTTTAAACAAAAATTTATCAAAAAAAGTGTTTTGGGGGTAAATAAGGCATTTTTTTTAAACCCTTTGAGAAGCCCAAAAAAAGGGGGGGGGGGGGGGTGAAATTTGGGTAGAAAGGCGTATATATATTTGGGAAAGGGGTTAAAAAAAAATGATTAAAAAAAAAAGAAAATTTTCCCAAAAAGCCCTTTTTTCCATTTAAAACAGGCCTCACATAAAAATTTTAAAAAAATTTTCTTTTTTAGATTTTTTTTTTTTTTTTCATTAAAGCGGGAAAGGGGCATCGAAAAAAAACTTTTAGCAACATGCAGTTTTCCCAATACAAAAAATTTTTGATTTGTCCACAAAATTTTACTTTTAAAAAAGAAATGAAAAATGAAAATTTATTTTTTTATATTA